>NC_056743.1:1248919285-1249074285 GCF_019279795.1 Protopterus annectens
AATTGCAGTGGTGACAGCCTTGGCTTAGCTATTCCAAGCCCCAGCCTTATACTGAGAACCGGTATAATCCTCCTACTGCAGCCTGTTGCTGTAGATCTTCACAAGGAGTGTCACAAATCTCCTGGACTCCTCTACACCGCACCTTTATGCTCTAAATTTAACACCATTCTCTCCCCTGCCAGCCATGTCTACAAAAGTCAAGATTACAAACTATATGTCTGAACTGCCACTTAATTCAGATCTTGTGTGTTACTGGTACTGTGCAAACAAGCACAGCCTTGCCAACTGCACATGTATGATTTTAAGTGATGAACACCTTGGGGAGACACACTGGCACTACCTATAGCAGAGAGCAGTAAAGGTGTGCAACATGGCACTTAAATGTAGTGTATGTGATGTTCCACCCATTACCAAAGGTTCCAATGTTCAACAATGGAATGTTTACTAGCATGTCTTTTGAGGGTTGCACTTTGGAAGGTGAAAGATGGCGGAATTCTGACATATTATCAGGCTGGGCTTACCCAATGTGAAAACATTATTTTAACCAACGAGAATAGTACTAATGGGCTACAGGAGGCAAAAACTGCAAGTTAATGTATTAACTGCCACTGCCACAGGAGGGCTAACTTTAGATCATGGAATTTAGACATTTAGTGATATGTGAATGAAAGGAGATGAACTTTGGAGAGGCCTACCTGTGTGTGCTTGTTATCCTGTCTTGGAATGCATTTCAATGTATAACTCATTCTTACTGCAACTAATTATAATTCACATGGATGCAGTTGACTGTAATTATAAAGACAGGTCGTTTTACTTTAAATATGTACTTCAGAAGATATAATGGTCCTAAACACATAGTTGTCCTAAACATACAGAAGTGATGAGTCATGGTGATGACAAAAGTGTTGTGCTATCTTACACATGCAAGTGATTTTTATATGATATATTCATTTATCATGTCTAGGAAGGTGGACAAACTAGTTTGTTTATGTATGTGAATAATTAATCATATATGCTAAAAAGTAAGTTTTCATTATGCTAGGCTTACTGAAACATTGTTTGCAAGAAACAGGTTTAACATTATCAGTTTTCTTTACTGTTACAGTCCCATTCAAAATGTTGTGAGAAATGGACTTCTTACCCCTTTTTTAAAAATTATCTTTACAGCTGGATTTGTATTATTTCTCAAGAGTCACTGCCGTTACACCTTGTACCACATAGAGAGCTCTGACAGGTAGGATTTTTCTTGCTAGTAATGTCCACAATACTGAAGTTAACACAATGTTGCCAGGTGTGGCTGAGCTACCTAAGGCAGCCTAAACTAAATTGGTCACTTTTTTCCTAGCGTACTGCTCTGTGTTTGCATGCTACCAAACGGAGAGCAAATGTACCTTACAAGGGGAAAAAATGGAAAAGTAAATACTGTGGATAATGCCAAACTGTTCTATAAACAAGATTCAACCAATACTTCATATGTGCCTTATTTATCTCGATTCACTTTGGTTATACTTTGTAGCACAGATGTTGACATCTGTGAGGTGAATTTACCAAAGTACTATACACATATATATATATATATATATATATATATATATATATATATATATATATATATATATATATAGAGAGAGAGAGAGAGAGAGTTGTTGTGTTTTCCTGGATAGGGGTCACCACAGCGGAACTAAAATGTGCTCTCTACATAAGATTCAAACAATGCATCTTGTGCCTTATTTCGCGAGAATCAAGTTCAGTTACACCTTATAGAACATAATTTGACATCTGTCAGGTGTGCTTACTGAAATAAGTTCTCTCTTTGTTGCCAAGGATTGAGCAACGATACCATTTATGTTTGAACTACCCAAGGCAGGCTTAACAAAATTTTTCACTATTTTCCCCTTAGGTAGTGAACCACATTTGTGCGATGCCAAGCAGAAAGCAAAAATGCACCTTAAAATGGATTACAACAGTGACTTTCAAGATGGCTGTACACAGAGTAATAGATTAATTCTAGCTCTCCCAGTGTGAACAGAGAAACGCAGAAGATAAAGCAAGTGGAGTTATATTCCTGGGTAAATTTCAGTAACTGGCTAGTAAGTGCACTGCCTGAATGCCAGGAAAAAAAAGAAATACAGATGACCTGAAAGAAAATCAGCCACAAAAGTGAGGAAGCAAAATACTGACTGGGAAGAATACTGCAGCTGTTCAGCAAAAAGCAGTGCAAGCTCCAAACACAACTTCTAGTAACCTACAGGAAAATGTAAGACAATTGCACACAGACTGGATTAAATTAAACAAAACACTGATGGAGTAAAACAAATCAAATACCAAAAGGCTGGAAAAAATGGAAGAAGCTTTAAACAGATATAGAGATGGGGTAATAAAACTGCAAAAATCAGAGGTCGAAATGAAGAAAAGGCTGGCTGAATATGAGACTGCTCAAGAAGAGATGTTTCAAAAATAAAAGAATTAAGAGGACAGAGCACACAGGGAAACCTGAGATTTATGGGTGTACCAGTGAAACTGGAAGGAATAGAATGTAATAATTTTATGAAAGCACAAATGAGCAACTAGACTGGTATTCCACAGCAGGAACTGTTAACTGAAAGTGCACATAGCGTGTATGCATCAAAACCTGGCTATGAGAAAGCAACCTAGACCTTTAATAGTAAAGATGCAATCCTACCAGCAAATGGAGTTGATTTTAGCAAAATTGTGGCAGAAGGACAAAGTACTAAAAGTGGGAGACAGCAGAGTGTTTGTGGAGAATTACTCACTCTACACTAGGCAGAAGAGTAGTAAATTTATTCTACTCTTCAGGGAATGTTGAGAAGCAGGCATGAGAGACTGACTGCTGTACCCAGCTATCTTAAAATTATTCTTTCCCAAAGGGACAATATTTTTTTGGTGCAGTACATGCTAAGGAAGAAATACAAAAGTTTGTCCAACAAAAAGTGAGCTGTTTCTGCATCTTGTTCCTTTGGTAATAAATACCACAAAGATACTGTGCCAGTGAAACCTTTTCCAATGTTTCAATGGAAAATGCTTGAGAGAAGGAAAAAAAGCACAATAACTGACTCGAAGAATCAAAAGTACATTGGAATTTGGAGACAGGATATGAGAGATGGAGATGAACAGGAATAAAATCAGTAACTTGGAAATTGACAAATGTGGGATTACAAAGCAATAAATGTATTTGTGTAACATGAAAGAACATGAAAATCTTTGACTCTGTAGGGGAAAGTAAAAACTTTTTTTTCTTAATAGTAATACTTTTATAGTACATGATTTTCTTTGCATGCTATTATGTAAAGTTTTCACAGTTACTTTAAATGTAATGGGGATACTAATGTAAACAGGTGCTCCCTTTTTTCCCTATTTCTATCTCTGTCCTGGTTTAGTTTTAAGAACTGTAGGCACTGCAATGTTAAAAAAGAAGAAAAGTCTGGTCAAAGCAACAATACAAAATAAAACTGATGTACTTAATCTCACTCTTGTACATGGGAATGACCGGATAAGCCCATAGGTTGATCTAGTAACACATTTTAAGAGAAAGCAAGTAAATGAAAAAGAACAATGAATATTACAAAGCTTTTTTCTAGCAAATAAATATGTATGCTTTTGGCAGCAGCTTTGAATCTGGTCCTCATGTCTCCATGGAGACAATATGATACAGAGAAATGGCTAGGTGATCATGTTTTCTGAAAGCATTCAACTGTTTTCCCAGCTGGGACAGCTATAAAGATAAGACAAAAGCAGACAGTACTTGGTAGAAGCACAGGCTGTACCATGCTTCTTAGCATGAAAAACCTTTCATTTAGGTTAATCCAAAACTTAGTGTCTCTGTCAATTTGGGACACTTGCTCTTATTAGAAGGGTAAAACTTCAATATCTGAATATTTGAATATGCAAATAGTTTTGTGTGTTAGTATTAAGTTAATAGGTTTTAGGGGGTATTGGGGGTTTGTTTTTTTGTTTGAGGGTTTTCAATAAAATAAGTTTTATAAGATGTGACATAGGCTCAAATGGATATGAAACAAAACAACTGTATAAAAGATCAACCTGCCAAACAGTGTATGCATGTAACACAAAAGCTGGAACTAGACATTCAACTAAAAAGCTGTTGTACATAAAAAGTAGGAATAATATTTTTTTAATACAATGGTGCTTTAAGTAATGTCTTTAAATGTTAATGGTCTCACAGATAAATACAAAAAAAAAAAGAAAAGAGTAGTGAACTACATTAAAAACGTAGAGTACAAATAGCTATGCTACATGAGACAAACTTAGAAAGAACTTAACATATGAATTTGATAAAGAAAGGTTTTCAGGATGGTTATTCAGCGGACTGCCTGGACAAAGGAAAACAGGAGTACTTAGATTAATTGCAAGAGAAGCCCCAACAGTGATGAGAGAGGATAAAAAAAAGATAATAATGGTAGATTTGTAGTACTAAGGGGTTACTGGCTGGGGGGGGGGGATTACACTGATATGTATTTATATTCCACATAAAACTGCTGTAATGCAGTTTAAGACAATTCTAGGAGAAATAATCAGCTTTCAGCAAGGAATATTGCTTGTAGGTGGGGAGTGGGATTTGATTTACAGCAGTAAAGATGTGTCTGGGTAGCCCAGAAGGGAAAGTATAATAAAGGGAGGTAGATTCTTGAAGAAATTTATGAAAATATTTGGCATGGAACATATGAATTCAGTACTAGGAGCTCTGAGTGAATTTACATGTTAATCCCCAAGTTGCAAAAATTAGGCTAGGTTAGACAGAATTTACGTTACACAGGAACATGTGCATTTAGCTGAAAGTCTTGATAAGTACCCAATAACCATTTAAGATCTTGCGCCAAAAACTTCTTTTTCTTTTGGCTGTTCCCATTAGGGGTCGCCACAGTGGATAATCTGTTTCCATTTCTTCCTGTCCTCTGCATCTTGCTCTGTCACACCAACCATGTCCTCTCTCACATCAATAAACCTTATCGTAGGCCTTACTCTTTTCCTCTTACCTGGCAGCTTCATCCTTAGCATCCTTTTCCCAATATACGCAGCATCCCACCTCAGCACATGTCCAAACCAATGCAATCTCACCTTTCTGGCTTTGTCTGCAAACCGTCCAACCTGTGCTGGGCCTCTAATATACTTATTCCTAATCCTGTCTACCCTCATCATACCCAGTGCAAATCTTAACATCTTTAACTCTGCCACATCCAACTCTAACACCTGCCTATTTGTCAATGCCACTGTCTCCAACCCATATAACATAGCTAGTCTCACTACCCTCTTGTAGACCTTCCCTTTCACTCTTACTGGTACTTTACTTGTCTGTCACAAATCACTCCTGACGCACTTCTCCACGCACTCCACCCTGCCTGTACTCTCTCCTTCACATCTTTTCCACACTCGCCATTACTCTGAACTGTTGATCCCAAGTATTTAAACTCATCCACCTCCGCCAACTCTACTCCCTGCATCCTCACCATTCCTCTATCCTCCCACTCATTCACACACACATATATTCTGTCTTAGTCCTGCTGATCTTCATTCCTCTCAATTACAGCATATCTCCACCTCTCCAGGGTCTCCTCAACCTGTTCCCTACTCTCACTACATATCAAAATGTCATCTGCAAACATCATAGTCCATAAGGACTCCTGTCTGATCTAGCCTGTCAACCTGTCCATCACCACTGCAAATAAGAAAGGTCTCAGAGCTGATCCTTGATGTAATTCCATCTCCACCTTAAATGCATCTGTCACTCCTACTGCAGATCTCACTCACACTACCCTTGTACATATCCTGTACCACTCTTACATACTTCTCTTCCACTCCCAACTTCCTCATACAATACCACAACTCCTCTCTAGGCACCCTGTCATATGCTTTCTCCAAGTCCACAAAGACACAAAGCAACTCCTTCTGACCTTCTCTGTACTTCAACACTCTCAGAGCAAACATCGCGTCTGTAGTGCTCTTTCCTGGCATGAAACCATACTGCTGATCACTAATCATCACCTCCCTTCTTAACCTAGGTTCTACTACTCTTTCCCATAATTTCATGCTGTGACTGATCAATTTTATCCCTCTGTAGTTACTACAAATCTGCACATCACCCTTATTCTTAAAAATCGGTACCAAAACACTTTATCCACTCCTCAGGCATCCTCTCACTTTCCAAGATTTCATTAAACAATCTGGTTAAAAATTCCACTGCCATTTCTCCTTAACACCTCCAAGCTTCCACATGTATATCTATCTGGACAAACAGCCTTTTCATTCTTCATCCCCTTCATAGCTATCCTTACTTCCTCCTTGCTAATCCATTGCAATTCCTGATTCACTATCCCCACATCATCCAACATTCTCTCTCTCATTCTTTTCATTCATCAGCCTCTCAAAGTTCTCTTTCCATCTGTTCAACACACTCTCCTCGCTTGTGAGTACGTTTCCCTCATTATCCTTTATCACCCTTACCTGCTGCACATCTTTCCTAGCTCAGTCCCTCTTCTAGCCAATCAGTACAGGTCCTTTTCTCTCTTCTTAGTGTCCATCCTTTCATACAACTCTCCATACACCTTATCCTTAGCCTTTGCCACCACTCTCTTTGCCATGCACCTCATCTCCTTATATGCCTGTCTACTTTCATCTCTCTGACAATCCCACTTCTTCACCAACCTCTTTCTCTGTATACTCTCCTGTACTTCCTCATTCCACCACCGTGTCTCCTTGTCCTCCTTCCTCTGTCCAGATGTCTCACAAAGCACCTTTCTAGCAGTCTCCCTTACTAGCTCTGCTGTAGTTACCCAGCTGTTCGGTAACTCTTCAATGCCACCCAGTGCCTGTCTTAACTCTTCTCTGAACTCCACCTTACAGTCACCCTTTTTCAATTTCCACCATTTGATCATTGGTGCTGTCCTCACTCTTCTCCTCCTCTTCTTGATGACCAACGTCACTCTACAGACCACCATTCTATGCTGCCTAACTACACTTTCCCCCGTCACCACTTTACAATCATGTGCCAAAAACAACTAAATTAAAAACAGAGTAATGAAATAAATGAGACACTGGCAGTTTGCCACCTATTTACTGAAAAGAGAGGAAATTTAAGGAACGAGTAGTGGAAATTATTCAGGAGCTATTCGAGAAGATATAATTTTCTTCTGAAAATATAGCTAAGGATTGGGATAAACATAAAATGGAGTTTAAAAAAAGGGTGGAAATAAAAGAAACCGATATGGTTAAGAAAACAATTATTATTTAGAAGGACAGACAAATGTTAAAGTATTGCAGAATAGGGGGAATTTCACAGAACAAGAGGAGCAACCACAGAATGCTAAACAGAAAAAAAGGGATTACCTTGATCATATGCACAAGTTTAGAAAGACTGCTGTTAATCAACTCATTTTTGTTAACTCTGTAGCACAATGACTCAGGCAAAAGATAGTAGAAAAGGGAGGTTGCCAAGCTTAGGGAGACTATAACAAGGAAGGCAACAAGAGATCCTGTAGAGGTAGTAGAAATATTTCAGGAATTCTATGAAAGTCTGTATAAAGCAAAGAAATATGGAAATCAGAAAAAGGTACAAAGGGAAATGTTTATGACAGAATTAAATGTCAAGGTTAGAAGTAGACGAGGCTCAATTACTAACAGTTAGAATACAAGGAGATGAGAGAGAAAAATGGTGATGTACAACCAACCCACATGATGGTATTCCTGTGGAAGTTTGGAAGTTAGCAAGGAAAAAACTAAAAATTCTGGAAGGTTTTAACAATATTTTAAGAGGAGAAGTTTCAACAGCCTGGAAGAAAGCAGTGATGGCTACAATACCTAATGAGGGTAAAGACCATCAGATCCAGCTTCATAAAGGCCCATTTCAATACTAAGCCATGATTATAAAAGTGTTTATGTCTATAATGACTAAAAGAATGGCAAACGTGATGTCACAATTGATAAACATGTATCAGTGTGGCTTTGTGGAGGGGAAGCAAACATTTGACAGTATTAGCAGAACACTGACGATCCAGAGGGAAGCAGAATGTATGAAAATACTACTGCTGTTGGTGGGTCTTGATGCAGAGAAAGCATCTGACAGAGTAAGCTGGGACTTTATGAACAGGGCAATGGAAGCATTTGCATTCCCCTGATAAAATTATAAGGTTCATTAGGAGGATGTAGGAGGAATCTGATGTGAAAATTAAAGTGGGTAGGTTACTCTGAAAATTTCTGCTTAAGCACAGGAATTAGTCAGGGGTGCCCTCTTCCCCTTTGTTATTTGCATTATATTTAGAACCACTGGCAAATAAAATAAGGGACTCGGAAATTGAAGGATATAATTGGTATGGTAGTCAAGAAAAGTTGGCTCTATCTGCAGATGATATTTTAAACCTGACAAAACCAGAAAAGGGCATTTCAGTGTTGTGGAACATTTTGAGACAGTTTCATATCTTTTCGGGATAAAAACTTAATGACACTAAGACAAAGGCAATAGCCGTAAAGTATGTACCCATACACAAATTGGTTCAACAATATCCATACTTATGGGGACATGATAAAATGAAGTACTTAGGAGTATGTATTAAAAATAATTCTGGTATGGCAGCTATGGATATGCGAGACGAGATAAAACAAAAGATAATACAAAAACTGATAAATTTGAGGCTCTGTTATATGGATATGGATTGTAAGATACAAGCAGTTAAAATGTTTTTAGTCCCTTTAGTCTTACACACCAGTCAGGCATATTTTTATCAACCAAAGGAGAAGTTGTGGACAGCAATTAATAAAGAGCTGAAGGATTTTATCTGGGAAGGGAAAATGGCAAGAGTCAAGTGCGATAAGAGGATTCTTCCAACAGAACAAAGCAGATAGAGATTAACCAATTTGAAAGGGTATTTTAGTGATACAAAGTTAAGGCTTTTATACATAACGCAAGCAGAAATCTATATTTCAAGATGGAAAGATACGATGATAAAACAGGGGGAAGCTCAAGAAACAAGATCAGAATGGGATTTTTGGATGCAGACCTTTAAGGAATAACAATAATCATGCAGATTATTATACTCAAAGTAGCAGAAAGTATTCTAAGTACTAAGCCAACACGGGAATGGAAAAAGTAGATTCTGCTGATAGGGATGACTGCAATTAGGGATAGAGACAATAGGCAAGGGGCTGGAATTTATTGGAGAAAACTGGCAAAGGAAGCAAGGTATTGGCAGCAAATAACTACAGAGGGTAAGGTAATACAATGGTAAGACCTCAAGAATTTATTTGGACTGCAGGTTAGAGATTTCCTTCTCTATCAAGGGTTGATATCAGAGTATAGGCAAAGAGAAAGAAATGGGGGGGTGTCCTAAATGAAAGACCAGCACTGGCAGAGATTTTAGTAGAATCTAGAACAGAAGCTGCTATTAAAAAAGGAACAATTAGTACAGCATATAAAATATTGCATGATAACTATAAGACTTAGAGAGGTTGGAAATGATTGGGAAGAGACTGGATAAGTGATTCACAAAGAAACAATGGGGGGATATATGTATGCTTCCCAAATATGCAACAAAATCTAGAAGATTTAGAATTTTTGCTTGAAAATGTTTACAAAGGAACTTTTAAACCCCAAGTTTACTCCAAATAATTTTTCCTCAGATATACAACAAATGTTGGCGGTGTGACGGGCAAGAAAGAGGTAATTGGGAACATATTTTCTGGAACTGTAATGAGTTGGCAGACTTTAAAGATTCCCCTGCAGACTACTCTATCAGGGGATGTTGGGTGAGCAAACTGGTGGACCTAGGGAAATTATTTTTTCTGAGCTATGATACAGTATCGGAATTGCCTAGACATAGTAAGGCCTTGCTGAGTAAATTATGTTAGTTAATTAAATTAGTGACTACAGTAACAGAGATAAAACAACTGGAATTGGGATCTTTAGAACAAGATATGAGCAAATTACATAAAAAATGGGGATTGTGGGAACAATACATACAGAGGAGGTTAAAAGAAGGCAGGCTTTGCATGAGCTATGTAAAGTTTGACTGACAATGACTGTGTAGATTATAAGCGATGTATAATGTTTTCAACTAAAATTATGTCAATGAGGTTTGTGATGTCTAATGCTTGCAACTAAGATTATGTCAATATGGTTTGTTTTCATTTATATAAATGTATGCTTTCCTAAATCATAAGTGATAACTTAATAAAGATGTTTCTTGTTTAAAAAATAGATTACAACTGAACAGTAAATATTGTGAATTATGGAAAGGTGTTCTGTACAAAGGATTCAAAACAATGCTTCATGTACCTTATTTTTGTCAATTCACCTCAGTTACACCATGCACCACAAAGAAAGTTACTTGAGAAGTGTATTTTCTGGAATGATTACATTCCAGAGTACTGTCTGATGAGGAAAGCAGTTCTTGAGCAACCTAGAGCAACCTAAACTTTCTTAAGTAGTGAACCATGCTGGCAAAATGCAAGTGGATAGCAAACAGAAAAGAATTAGAAGGATAAGCTGATGTTATGCAAAAATTTCTGATTGTATGGAACTTTTCTCCCCGGGCCACCACTGAAAATGGGTTGTTGGGGCCCAGTGGTCTTTCCCGGTTAATAAATGTCAATAAATAAACAAATAGGGAAATTACAGATAGTGAATAAAATGCAATACATGGGTGTATATAACAATGTCCGGAGCAAGAAGTGCATTCAAGTGAAAAAAATCTTCCTTCTCACAATCTCCTTACAACATCAGACATGTACTTGATTATATATATATATATATATATATATATATATATATATATATATATATATATATATATATATATATATATAGTTATTTCGGACAATCTTGTGTAAAACTACAATTTCACTGGATTCAAACCATGCATCAGATATACTTTATCTATAAGCTCACTGCACTTGCACCTTGTGCCACAAAGAGTAAACTGCCGGGTTTATTTTCTTCCCAGAGTACTATCCAGAGTGCTGACAGCTACACGATGCCTCCTCCCGTCTGGTTTACTATACCTAAGGCAGCCTAAACTAAATGTTTCACCTATTTCCTTATGCAATGAAAGTTATTTTCACTCTGCCAAACAGCATACAAAGAATACAAGAAAAAAGAATATGCAGTACTGTAAGTAACGGAATCTACATGTACACAGACAAAATGTGTTATGTTGCAACAGGGAGCTGTATGGATTTGAACCCTCAAGAGCAGTGAAAGCAATTATTTTACCATACTTCCCAGATTTGCCACAGACAAAGATTTGTACATTAGCAAGATGAAAAAGAGTTTAGATGCAACAATGTTACACTGTACCAAGTCACACTGAAAGTGCAACAGAAACAAGTTATGAAAACTGCCCTTTTACATTTTATTTAATTTGTTAACCGGGTAGTGTCCGACTGGGCTATAAGACCGTTTTTAGCAGAGACCTGGGGAGAAAAGCTCCAAGAAGGTTACATAGATTTTTTTTTTTTTTTTTTTTTTTACATTTGGTATACAAATATTAGAAAGAAATAATAGTACATAAAATACACATACAAATGGAACATCAAGTTACAAGGTTCTTAACATGGTGTCTATAAAGTGAACATATTAAACAAACAGTTTTACCATATATATTTTTTTTGTGATAAGTTATCTTCGAAGTGTAAACAGAGAAATGGGAACAAAAGGAGTTTGACATTTATGGGTTGAAATGATTAGCCTGGGAGCAAAGTCTATGTTTCGAGAAATATTCCTTAAGGATATGTTTAAATGTATGTGTATCACATATGGCCAAAATATGCTGTGGAAGAGAGTTCCATTGTTTGGGAATGATATGGGAGTACAAGGACATGCCATGAGAGTTTTATGCTTTGATAATCTTTAAGAGTATTTTATCAGCAGACCTAAGGGAAGTTAGGTTGCTGTAGCGGTGAACAAGATTAGATAGTGCTGGGCATTTGTGAGGTTTGTACAAGACTGTGCGTGCAGCTAGTAACTGATTCAGGGTGAGAAGATGAGGGAGCTCTAACCAATTTAGCTGGAGAAAGGAGGCAAGTACAGTAATGAGATCTTTGAGATTGACTGGTGGCAAATTTTGCAATTTTTGTTATAGCAAGATTCAAGTCTATTTAGGTCAGATTTACAAAGATTTGTAAATACTTGAGAGCAGTATAGAAGGGCCAGTAACAGATGGGGTCTAGCTGTTGCGAGTCTATTATGGTCAGTAAGATATGCTTTGGTCCTACAGCGTGAGCCCAGTTTGACATGCACCTTTTTAATAGTTAGTGCAAAGTCCACTATCAATTGCAATGCCAAGAAGTTTTGTATATTCAACGGGCTCAATCTTAGTACCATTGGAAGAGGAAATACAGATAGGAGGTAGATTGCTAACGGTCAAGGTATGCTGGAAAACCATGAGCTTGTTTTTTGGGGGGGTTTAGAATAAGTTGCTGGACTGTTAGGCAACTTTCAATCGTTTGAAGGGCTGCTTAAGTTTTTTCTTGGAGCTCTGTGATTGTGGGGGCTGAGCAGATTAATGAAGCATCATCAGCATACTGTACAACTGATGCTGGGTTTGCTTCAATATTAAGATCATTAGTAACAATTGTGAATAGAAGTGGTCCCAGGATTGAACCTGTGGGACTCCACATTTACGGAGAGTTGAGGGGAGAGTTTATTGTTCCATAAAGTGGCTTGTTTCCTATCAGGCAGGTAGCTATGCAACCACTTTAAAGCTATTGGGTTAGAATGATAGGAAGCTAGTTTATTAAGAGGTAATTGATATCATACAGTGTCAAAAGCTTTTGGCATGTCTAGGAAGGTAGCAGAGACTAGTTTTTTGTTTTTAAGTTGATTTGTAGCATCAGTAAATCTAGTTAAGGCTGTGCTGGTGCTGTGCCTGGCCCAGAAGCCATGTTGTGTATTGGCTAATAGATTATTGGACAGAAAATGGTCTAGGAGTTGTTTGTGTACACATTCTTCTAAGATTTTAGCAACTGAAGACAGAATGGCTATGGGTCTATGGTTAGGTCAGTAGAGGGACTGCTTTATGTAAAGGAATTCTGTGTGATATTTTCCAAAGGAGTGGTGCATACTGTTCAGAGATAGAGTAGTTGATGAGGATGGATATTGGGTAAGTGATGGAAGTAGCAGCTAGTTGTAGAAAATCACCAGGTAGCTGGTTTGCAGCTAATGTGCACGGTTTTAATTTGGAGAGTAGCATTTTTACATAGCTAGTTTGAATTGGTTTGAGATGGAGAAGGGCAGCATTGTTATTGGACGTTTCAGGTATGGTCAGGGGTGTATTAGGGGTTTTATTCAGTAAAGAGGTTATTTTGGTGATACAGTGGGAGTTAAATTGTGCTGCTATGCAGACATTTTGGTTGGTTAGTATAGGGGCTGGGGTAGTGGGAACAGGAGGAGATCGTTTGCCAGAATCTTTTACAGTTGTTGTGGTATTTTAGCAGACTGGCTTGGAAGTAGGTTCATTTGTCTTATTTAATTTGTTTTTTAGTTTGGTTACTCAGCTGTTGGTAGGTACAGAGATCATCTTTATTTTGACTATTTTTGTAGAGAGAGCAGGCTCTATCTCCCTTGTTTAGTAGGTGAATTGTGTCTTTTGACAGCCAGGTTGCTTAGCTTTGGTGCAAATTTTTCTAGTTGGTGCTAAATCATTAAGTATTTGTAGGAAAGAGCTATTAAAATACTGAACTGCACTATCAAGTGGAAGGTATTTCAGAGGTGTCCAATCGTATTGTAGGAGCCTTGAGTTAAATAGGAGTGGAGTTAGTGGACGAGAAACAGTACAGCTAGAGACAGTCACTCGCAGGAAAAAGTTTTTTATTGCGAATGTAACAAAAAGAAACAGAGGATTTTTGTAGATGTTTTCAAATCAGGTAGGTAGGTAGGGAAATGATCACAGTGTGTCTGAGACACCCAACATCATATTTATGTATTGGATTTGTTAGTCAAAATCCAGTCAAGAATGGATTGTCTCTTGGTGTGCTTGTCGATGCACGCAGGATGGTTGATTATTTGACGGAAATTAAATAGGTTAACAAAATTAGTTGGGGGGTTGGCAGAGCAGGTGTCCCAGTCAAGGTTAAAATCTCCAAGTAGTACAGTTTTGTGGCTAAAGTTTGTAGAGGTCCATTCAAGGACGTTTTCAATATAATGGAGGTTTTTAGCAGGGTGGATGTAGATTGCTATAAAGATAATTCACTTACAGTTATTTAAGTCTAGACATGCTACTGATATTTCTAAGTTAGGGATGTCAGATGGGGAAGTGTTGAGTTGTAACAAATTAAGATTTTCTTTAAAGAATATGGCAATGCTGCCTCCATGTTTAGCTACTCTGTCAGTTCTAAGGATGCTATATCCACTAGGAAGAAATTCTTCAGATTTTATATGAGGCTTAAGTGAAGTTTCAGTAATGACAAATATGTTGGGGGAGTAGAGGGCGATGGTAGCATGAAACTCATGTATTTTCTTTATTAGGCTGTTCAGATTGGCATTAATGATGAGTAGGTCAGAGTTACTGGCTTTCAGGGGAATAGTTGAGTTAGGAGTGAAATTAATGGAAGAGAAACAGTGCAGCGAGAGACAGTCACTCGCAGGGAAAAGACTAAAAGATAGACTATGAAATATAAGAAAAAAGAAGGGCAGAGAGAGAGTAACCATACAGTATACACATACATGTACTGTTAAGTGGCTTTAGCTGGTGGTAAAAGGCGAAAGCGGCAGGTTCAGATTGGTTCAGGAAGTTCTCTAGAAATTCCCAGGGTTAATGCTCAAGGGCAAAAGGCCAGATGAACAGTTAATGGGCTGCAAGGCAAAAAAAAGATATGAATAAAGGAAATGTACAAAAAGGTGAAAGGTAACAGTGAGGTGGTTTCTCTAAGCAAGAAACACATTTAAGCATTAACTAAATATCGGCAATGCTCCCTATGTAACAAACTAGGTCATTCAGTCTGTACAGCAGTTTCATAATATCTTAAATAAAAGACACTGGAAATTATTCAGCAGCAGTAATAATACACTGGGCTAATATATGCATATACACTAAATGTACTACTATTACACGGGCAAATGTACTGGCAATACTATCAAAGAGAAAGGTGTGACACCATGATATTATCACCTTGGCTAAGTTTCTAACAAGCAGCAGTGTCAGTTAACATTTCAAATATTGCACACTAGGTAAATTAGGCCGTAAAAGGTGAGAGCGGCTTTATATCCTAAATACCGCGCTCTTTCATACTAGTAGCATTAACAACAACGCATGTACATAGCAAATATAACGCAGCAAAATATTTCAATGTTGCACGCTAGGTTATTTAGCTATAGAAAGGTGAAAGCTGCTTTACATCCTAAAAGTACTGCACACTCGTTCCTACTAGCAGCGTGTTCAAACAATGTGCTTATAAAAGCAGAAATCTGTCCGAGTAAGATTAGCTCCTTATTGGCAGCATTTTCACATACTAGAGCGACCTTCTCACTATGTAATATAGGTATAAAAGCAAACAAAATCGGGTCGAACAAGGCTAGCCACTTATTAGCAGTATTATCAAAAAACAGATATGTAATTGTAGCTATAGGTTCATAGGCAGGTACTAGGCTATTGGCCCTAGGGCCTATATAAGCCTAGCCAAAAATGTACCCTGGCTTTCGCCACCCAAGAAAATTATTTTCCTGTGCCCCTGTCTAGCAGAGCCACAGAAGTGACCCCTGGGGTGAATTTCGTATTTCCCATCCAATCATCAAGATTTTTCTTGAAGAGTGCTAATGAGGAGCTCTGTTTGACATAGATAGGTAGTCTGTTCCAGAGTATGGGAAGTCTCTTGGACAGGAATCTATCCCTCCAGCATGTTTTGTTTATT
Source organism: Protopterus annectens (assembly GCF_019279795.1). Classification (NCBI taxonomy): domain Eukaryota; kingdom Metazoa; phylum Chordata; order Ceratodontiformes; family Protopteridae; genus Protopterus; species Protopterus annectens. The sequence goes on from NC_056743.1 coordinate 1,248,935,156, forward strand.
GTGATGACAAGGTTTAGGTCTCTAGAGCGTGTAGCTCGGAGGGATTGGGATTTATTTAAGTGGAGCATGTCCAACAGCATTGTTAAGAGTGGCTATTGATATTGCTGGCTGCATGCTCGTATATAATAGCAAGTGTATGGAAGTAGTTATGTATAGTATACTATATCTTCACAAGTAGCTATTGTAAAAATCTGAAAAACACATATATTTTACCAAGGAATCATAACAAAACAACAACAACTTCATCTAGTGAGAGAGCGTAAGCACATACTTATAGGTAGAGGCAGCAAGGACAAAACTACGTTGGAAATCTAACACATTCAAGAAACAGGCTCAGCAAACAAACAATGCGACATCACATATAAACTTTTAGTTGTATGAGTTAAAAGGCTGGTTGATGGTATTTGTTTAAGCACAATTTACCTGGAGTGTCCAAACCTACGGACAGGGACATCCAGCAGCAGGGATGACTACGGTTTAAAAATGGCACCCAGGACAGGACAGCCCCCTATGTAAACTATTGGCCCGGAAATTAGACAGAGGGGAAGGGTTATGTAGATGTAGGGAGGGAAAGGCACAAGAGGCTTACACCCGGGATGAGAAACAGTGCAGCGAGAGACAATCAGTTACTCGCAGTGAAAAGACCAAAATACAGATTATGAAGTCCAAGAAAAAAGAAGAAGGGCAAAGAGAGCTTAGTAAGAGAGAAGATAAATTAGGGGGAGAATCTCGGTTTGCAGAAAGGCAGCATGCTGGTCGGGGGAAACTAGCATTAGCATCCAGAAGCAGGTAAGTAGAGTGTAGAGGGAGGACAGAAGACAATACAAGAAACTTATAGCAGTAAGGAGTCAGTTCAGAGCAGAAAAAGAGTAAGCAAGACAGTGCTAGAGCAGGGTAGAGAGGGCTGAATAAGAAAGCAAAAGACCCAGAGAAAAAAAAAGAGCCTCAAACATGAGCGAGGGAGGCAGGCAAAAGGAAAGGAACACAGAAAAGTATGGTGGGGAGAGTTAAGTAGAGGGAAGATGAGAAACCGTGAGAAGAACGGCTAAGCACAGGTGTGAGTGGATTAAACAGTAGGCTTTCGACAGGGGTGGACGAAGGAGTGTAGTGAAAGAGGAAACCCAGGGCAGGTATCAAAAAGGCAGGCTAGGTTGGGCTGCTGGGGTCCTCTACCTTAAAGCTACACACCACCAGGTTGAGCGTAACAGGTCTAGTATGCACAGCTATTAGTATAGTAACCATACAGTACACACATACATGTACTGTTTAGAGAGGCTTTAGCTAATGGTAGAAGGCAGAAAGCGGCAGGTTCAGCTTGGTTCAGGAGGTTCTCTGAAAATTCCCAGGGTTATTGTTCAGGGGCAAAAGGCTGCATGAACAGTTAATGGGCAAGAGGATCGTGCTTGAGGAGAATTTCCAGTGATTTTTTTTTTCTCTACAACACCGCAAAATCCCATTTTCTCATAATATGCCGATCTGAAGTTTCTTTGTGGGTCATCAGCAGCCATTCCTTTCTCTACTATGCCATTAAGGATCCAGTGCTCCTAGATCTCTTGTTGCTCCACAAATCAAACAGTCTCACTAACATCAGAGCAATGAATCCAGATGTTCACTACTGTTACTCGCTACTGGTGAATGATGACATATTGCAAACAGCACAGACACGTACTCAGATGACATTAAACAAAGACTGCAATCACTGTAGAATTATCCTTTTCTTTGTCAGGTATATCCTTTGATTATCTATCCTTCCGTAATAGCAACTCTATCTCTGTCTTCATTCCATCTGTTATCTTTAACAATGGTTAAAGTACTCTTTTTTTTAATATGAAGGACCTTTCCTTCTGACGGCCAGTAACTGTGGTCATTTAAGGCATCATTTGAATGTTAGGACCGTCATTCCTCTACGTCAGTCATTGTACTTACTGCCCTTTTTTTCAAGTTTCTTCTCCATGACTCACCCTTTGTAGATGTGTACCAAAGAGGGGAGAATGCAATGGCTTATAGCTCCTGCAGTCAGGGAAATCAAAGATCCCTGCAGGCCATTAATAGCAAACAGTTCTTAATGCTGGTCCTTGCATTACTAAGGTAGATTTAAAGCATGCTGCACAAACAGCATAATAGCAAAAAACACATTAGGGGGTTACTACTGCTAAGTGCAATCATGCCTGTATTCCAAAAGGTTTTGGTGTACATGGCAAAAGCCTACATCAAATGTACATTACAGCTTTATAGCTTCCTGAAAACTCTGCCATTTTGGATTGGTTAATTAGCATGTACTTCAGTTCCTTAAGATTTCACTAGCATATTCTGCACTTTCCCATTGTTTGGAGGCTCTATACGTTGACTACAGCTGCTTAATGAATACCAAATAGTGAGTTATGTGCTCTGATACACCAACCCAATCTCTACACTTCATTTAACTGTTAATGAATCTTGCTCTACATGTTTTCTTTCTTTATAACAACCGTTTTTCAGTTCAGCATAATAAAAATTGTTTAATTTCTGCCTTCGCATAATCCTCACTCCTCCTTCTAAACATTATTCTGCATGTATCGTTCCCACAAATTCCATTTATTTTTAAGTAATGTGCTCCTTCCCTTTTCTTAGCATCCTTCTTCTAGTTCTTTTATCTCTTTTGCAATATTCAGTACTTCAAAAACAACCGAATGAGATTTTAATTTCCATTTTCTAGTAATTGTCTTTTTGGCAGCCAACACAACAAACTTGGTAAGGACTTACTATGATTAGGCAATTCAGATCCTGTATCACAGCTGAAAAGAATCATGTCCTTAGTTATAGCCATTTGTTCCCCAATATTCCTGACAGAGTACTCTGTATGGAATTTTTAAAATCTGCCAACGCATTACATTTCCAAAAAACATGTTCTCAGTTGTACATTTCTTCCCCACAATACCTCCCACATTTCCTATCTACTTGAGAAAAAATTATCTGAACTCTACTTGGGTTATAAAAATACATATGCAAACACTTCCAAGCAAAAATCTTAAATCTTCTGGACTTTACTGCATTCTTGGGAGTGATGCATACGTCCTCTTATTGCTACCTTGTAAAATGCTTTTCCAGTCTCTCTTCCCTATCTTTTCTAACCTCCTCTGACTGATTCTTATTAGTTGCTGTACAACATTTTACATACCCTACTAATTATCCCCCTTTTAACAGCAGCTTCCGTTCTAGAGTCAACTAAAAACTCTACTAGCACAGGCATTCACTTAGGACTCCCCTAACAATTTACTTTTGCCTATACTCTGATATTAATCCCTGGTAGGGAAAGCAGTTTCTAATCAGCAGTCCAAACTTCTTCTTTTCTGTTATCTTACAATAATATCTTTCCCACTCTAGTTATTTGTGCCATACAAACCTTGGTTCCTTTGCTAGTTTTCTCCAGTAAATTCCAACTCCCTATTGCCTATTTTTGTACCCCTACTTGCAGTCATCCCTAATGGCAAAAATCTCTTTTCTGCATTCCAGTGTTGGCTTAGGTCTTAGAAAATTATATTCATAAAGTTGTAAAAAGTATTATGTATGGTGCTTATTAATATTCTTAAGGATCTGCATCCAAAATCCCTCTCCCACCTTACTTCTTGAACTCTCCCCATCAGCATCTTCCCATTCAGCTCTGAATTATAATCTTTTGCTTATGGTATGTATATGAGACTTAGCTATGTAGCTATATGATATCCCTTCACATTAAGTAATCCTATGTTCTTTTTTTGAAAGGATCAACTTACCCACTTAATTCTTGCCCTCTTTCCCTTCCGGATAAATTCCTTCAACACTTTATTATTGTCCAGAACTTCTTTCTTTGATAAAAATATTCCTGAACTGTATATTAAACCATAAGGGACTAAAACATTTTTGCTGCTTGCATCATACTATCCATATCCATTAACAACAGCTTCCAGTTTCTCATTTTTTATATTACTGTTGGTTTAGTCTCTTCCCACATATTCTTTGCTGCCATAACAGAATCGATTTAAAACCATACAGCTAAATACTTCACCATATCTTGTCCCCATAAATATGGGTATTGTTGAACCAAGTCATGAGTGGGGACATCATTTATGGCTACAGCCGTTGTTTTATCTTCATTGATTTTATATCCTGTAAAGACTTAAAACAATTTAAAAATGTTAAATCAAAAAAGGGACATATCAGTGTTGTGCATCAAGTACAAAATATCATCTCCAAATGAAGCCAACTTTTCTTGATTACCGTACCAATTATTTACTTCAATTTCTGAGTGCCTTATTTTCTTGCCAATATAAAGCTAACAACAAAGGAAAGAGGACACCCCTTCCCGATTCCTCTGTTGAATGCTTTCTCTGCATTAAGACCCACTAGTAACAGCAGTATTTTCTTACATTCTGCTTCCCACTGGATCATCATTGTTCTATTAATGTTATCACGTATTTCTGTTCCCTCCACAAAACCACACTGATTAACATCTATCAATTCTGACACCACCTTTGCCATTCATTTATAATCATGGTTTAAAATGGTTATAAGTCTATAGGAGGCTGGGACTGATGGGTCTTTCTATACTGAAGCCACCACAGCTTTCTTCCAAGATGCTGGTGCTTTCCCTCCTTTTGAAATACTATAAAATAACCTCCCATATCTTTGCCATTCTCCCTTCCTAACTTCCAAACTTGTTCTGGGAGATGCCCCTCATTCTGCAATACTTAAACTTTTGTCAGCCCCTCTAAATATTTCCTATTGCTTCTTAACCACATCTCTCTCTTTTACTTCAAACTTATTTTTAAACAATATTTTCATTTTATCCCACTCACCAGTTATCCTTTCTGAAGAAAGTACTATTTCTCTAAAACTCTCAAATAATTTCCACTACCCACTCATTAAAGTCCTCCTTTTTTCACAGGTACGTTGGGAAAATATCAATGTCTCATTTTTACTTCATTATCTTGCAGTTTTATCTTGGATATTAGCACTGCATTATCCAAATAGCTATTAGATGTGTCAGAGCTTTCAACTAAATGTACATGTGCCAGTGAAATATAATTTCTATCTAGTTCAGCCTACTTACTGTACCTTGGGGAATAATATGTAAATTCTGTCCAAATTCCTACCACTGAATTAATGTCTTCCATACCAAATATACCCATAAATGTTTCAAAAATCCACCACATTTTACCATAGTTTCCCTTTTAGGTCTCCCTGACATATATTCACTATTGCACATCAAGTTCCAGTACCAACCTATTAGTAGCCCCTGCAGAAAAGGTGATTATTTTTCCCCAAATTTTCTTAAGTGTCATAATAGCAGTTTTAGCTGGAATATAAATACATGCTGATGTAATCCTCCTCCCTTGCCAATAGCCCCTTAATACTACAAATCTACCATTACTATATTTTATTCCTCTTCTATTACTACTGAAGATACTCTAGCAATTGATATAAGTACTCCCATTTTCCTTTGTCCCTGATATTCTGCTGAACATCTCCCCTGGACTCCTTTCTTTATCAAATTCATATGCTCATTTCTTTCCAAGTGCGTCTCCTGTAGCATTGCTACCTCCATTCTGCATTTCTTAATATAATTCAGTACTCTTTCCTGTCTGTCTATATTTAAGAGACTAGTCATGTTCCAAAATATTATGTTTAGAGTAGCCATTTTGATAATAAATTATTATTCCCACCTATTACACAGGTCAGCTGTTTTAAATCTGTTTCCAGCTTTTGTGTTACATGCACCCCCGCTAATGTATTGGCAGGCTGATCTTTTATAAAGTTGTTTCTTATCATCCCCATTTGAACTTACATCACACTTTGCAAGACTTTGTTTTAACGAAAACCCTGAAACAAAACAAAAAAAACCTTCTTTTAGAACACTCCATAACCCATTAACTTAAAACATACAAAAAACTATGTTCGTCTTCAGATAATGAAGTTTAACCCTCCTGATAGGATCAATTCACCGAAACCAACACCTGCACACACAGTAATAACCTAGCCTAAAATTAAGATTATCCATGCTAAGAAGCATGTTATAGCCTGTGCTCCTACTTACACTAACTGCCATCTGCTGTTGTCTTATCTTTATCACATCTGGGTGGGGAATAAAGATAAGACAACAGTGGGGAATAAACAAAGACAAACCACACTGGCAACTGCTTGGATGAATTAGCGCTTTCGTTTACTGGCAAATTGTAAACTTCTTCAGATAAAATAGCCATCTCAATACATTGCTTAAATAGTACAAAATATTCTGATATCATAAATTACATAATTGATTAATTACTTAATTAAACAGCAAATTTTAAAGAGAAAATGCTCATATAAGACCACACTTTAAAATGTTTACTACATAATGTTAGAAAATGTTACAAATAAAAGGTTACCATACAAATAAATATGAACTTGTATTAATAATATAAAAGCATAGTGGTAATAACTACCTACATAACGCTTTTAATTTCAACAAACTTTTTACTGAAATCATTTCATTTAGCCCTGGAGGTGAATTTGCATCAAGTTTGAGTTGCCATAAAATTTCTTTCTCTTCTAATTTAAGGCTAGATGGCCCCCCCGCCCAGTGTCATAAACACAATCAATGATAACAAATTGAAAATTATGGCCGGGGTTCTGTATAACATGTCTAGCCAAAGCATTACAAGAGTTCTGCTTGTTAATGGCATAAATGTGTTTATGCACTCGGTGTTTGAAACATCTATCAGTTTTACCTACGTAAAATGATGTACATAGGGCACATATTCCTAAATAAATAACTCCCTTAGAGTTACAGTTGAATTTGTTATTAATAAAAATCCTACATTTCCGTATTGAAATGGAACTAACAGTCTTAATATATTTGCACCAGGAACAACATTCACACTTACACATTCCACAATGGGGTTTGTAAATGTGTCTACTTCCTTGCTCTAGTATTCCCTTCAAATTCAAACCCCGTCTATAGGTGAATTTTGGTTCCGGTGCAATGATTTTATTGATGTCAACATCATTAAGTAAGAAAGACCAGTTTTTCTTAAAAATGTGTTTCAGACTTCCCACATCCTGAAAAAAGGTGGTAATAAAATTGGAAAGTAAGTTTTCAAGTTCAGTCCTTTTTCTCCTCATTATATATTATACTATAGGTACTTAAATCAAAGCCTACATGCTCATTCATGTTGGGTTCCACACTAGGATTTGATTTATTAATGGATAAAAAGGGAGAAAAATCACCATTATGTCTTTTCCTGGTGACTTCCTGTATCAGCCCATTCAGTAAATTCTCTGGATAATTTCTTTTACTAAACATCCCCTTCAGAATTTCACATTCATCATGGAATTCAGAATCCAAACTAGTCATTCTGGATGCCCTTACGAGTTGCCCCTTTACTATACCCCTCTTCTGATGGTAAGGGTGGCAACTCGAAAAATGGAGGAAGGAATTTGAGTATGTTGATTTCCTAAATATTCTAGATTTTATATATTTGGAACACAAATCCTTCCTCAAAGAGACATCCAGAAAAGAGATATTCTCATAACTGAATTCCCAAGTGAATTTTAGAAAATTAGTCTTGTCCCCAACAGATTTAATTAGAGACCTGGCTGAAGTTTTATCACCCCTCCATAGGATGAAAATATCATCCAAATATCTGGTGTACCAGACTGCATTTTGGATGAAAACAGGGTCCGTAAATAAGAATTGGTTCTCCCAAAAGGCCATTACTACATTGGCAAAAGTGGCCCCACACGGTGAACCCATCGCCACACCGGATTTCTGTAAATAAATCTTGTTGTTAAAAAGGAAGTAATTATTTTTCAGTACCACATCTAACAAATGTATGATATTTTCTATTTCCTGATGGTCCATTTGTTTATGCATTAGGAAATCTCTAACCCAATCACATCCAATGTCATGGGGTATGGATGTGTACAGGTCACAGACATCAATGCTTAGAAAGTTGTTACTGTTATCAAAAGGTATTCTATTAATGGCTTTCAAAAAGGCCCATGAATCTTTACAGACTTGATGTTCACTTTTCAAAACTCTTTGTAGCCTGGTGTCAATGAACTTCGCACAACCAAAAGTAATTGATTGGCGACCATCTATAATAGGTTGAAAGGGAGGTTTTTGGATATTTTTGTGGATTTTAGGTAATCCGAACAAGCATGGAGTCAGGGGAAAAGAAATTTCTAAGTATCTAAAGGTATCCATATCAATACGACCATCAATAAATAAGTCTCTGATGAATCCAGAAACTTTACGTATTGCCCCATTCATCTCATTCAAGGATACTTCTGAATAGGAATCAGTCTCCAATAATTCACTCATACTAGTTAAATAATCTACTTTATTCATGAAAACAAACCCCCTCCCTTGTCTGGTTTCATTATTCTAACATCAGCAAACTTTAAACTCTCAAGAGCATCCCTTTCTTCCCTAGTTAAATTGGTGTCACTGGACTTAAAAGGGGCTTCAGCTAAGTTTCTGATATCATTTTCACAGACTTTCTCAAACAAAGCCAGGGTGGGATGCAATATAGGATTGAATACACTTGCCAATCTCAAATCAGTGCAAGGATTGTTGGTACACTGATTATTAAATAATGAATTCAGATTCAACTTCCTTGTAAAGATTTTTAAATCCACTAATGCCCTTTCTACTTTAAAATGGGTAGAAGGAACGAATGTTAAGCCTTTAGCTAAAACATCTATTAAACATACCTCAGGTGTAAAGGAAGAGTAATTGAAAATTCTGAAATCACCTGTAGAATTAAACAAGACAGAAGGTGTATTGTTAATTCCTGAAACCAATTCAGGATTTAACGTTTCCTCCTGTTGTTCTTCCTCTTCTTCCATTGACCCTGTTTCCTGTTCTGGTATTGTTGCTGGTTCTGGGCAGTCTTCGAAGGTATCTGAAAACCCCCCTCCTCTTCAAAAAAGTCATCACCATCATTGTATTGATTATTAGAAGATGACTTTCTGGATTTACTGGCAATGCGTTCACTTCTCCTAATAACTGGGGCAGGATTATCATTTTGGGCTGAATTATCAATAGTGCCTCCAGTTGCATTATCACAAAATGTTACATTACTCAAATTAGTATTAGATTTTGGTCTATTTTCCTCCACTGTTGGTGGTGGTGGGTAGGGGGAACCCTTCTCATAAACATCTTGGTCCCTTTTTAATTTCTTTCTCTTATTGTCTTGTAACTTCACCAAGACATTTTCCATACTTGAAAATATTCTTAAAAAATCAAACCTGTACCTAGGAAAATCAGAATCATTCCTAATGATACTATCAAGTTCTGCAAGTTCCTTTTTTAAAAAATCAATTTGTTCATTGTAATACATGATCAAATATTCAATACTGTGCTTGTCAAACATACAAGTTAAAGTTTTATAAAATGTAGAATTAATAATAACACCCATGGGGTACTTCCATTGTCTAAGCCCATTTGGTACATGTTTTCTCCTAGTACACTCAACTAAATATTGAACTTCAATCTGCAATTTTTTATACTTGAATAGTTTTGAATCATAAAGCTTTAAATTACTGCAAATGTCAACAGAATTATTATCTAAAGCTACTCGTGCATTTGTTTCATTATTCAAAGTATTATGCTGCACATTAATAAAGTTCTCAGGCTCTTTAAGCCAGTCAGTTAGGCTGGGTAGACCATGAAAAGTACTTACAGCAGGGCGAGGTGAATTGCTACAAACTGTATTTTCACCATTAACGTTGCTGGCACCCATATTTAACCCTGTAGAGCTGGTTTGTACAGGGTTCTGTAAAGTTTTTGGCGTCGCTCCGTTGTTGTTACCCTGACAAGGAAAAGAGTTAGAATTAGCATTTCCTTCTGACGAATGAGTCTCGTTACTCGTTCCACGCAGTGGAACCTGGTTACTGCAACCCGACAGAACTCCATTATTCTCAGGATGTAAAGTGCTGTTAGACACTGTTAGGAGCTGGCACTGACGTCACTATAAGCCAGACTCGTCGCAACCTGATGTGCTAGTCTGTCAACACGCTGTGTTAAGAGTTCCAAAAGGGCTGTAAGTTTGCCCATTGCAGATGTCTCACTAGAGGTACCAGAGTCCGAAATAGTCAAGTTAACATCAGTCCCTGGGTTGATACTCAAACCTGGAATAGTCCTGCCCCCTCCATTAGGGCTGATAGTTGTTTGTGTTTTCTCCATAGACCCACAAGTTGATGCAAATACACTAGTGGCAGATGGTGGTCCTAAGGCTGGAAAATCTTCAAATAACAGTTGCGAAGCAGTGCTGGAAATGCCTTCCATAAAACAACTCCACAAGAAAAATACAAAAACTGATAAATTCAAAAAACAAAGACAAACCACACTGGCAACTGCTTGGATGAATTAGCGCTTTCGTTTACTGGCAAATTGTAAACTTCTTCAGATAAAATAGCCATCTCAATACATTGCTTAAATGGTACAAAATATTCTGATATCATAAATTACATAATTGATTAATTACTTAATTAAACAGCAAATTTTAAAGAGAAAATGCTCATATAAGACCACACTTTAAAATGTTTACTACATAATGTTAGAAAATGTTACAAATAAAAGGTTACCATACAAATAAATATGAACTTGTATTAATAATGTAAAAGCATAGTGGTAATGACTACCTACATAATGCTTTTAATTTTGAATTTATCAGTTTTTGTATTTTTCTTGTGGAGTGGGGAATAAACAGTTTGTATTCTTTCACACAGCATTCATTTTATCCCTAATAAAACTGCAGACTACCTTAGTATTACTACATTATGAACTGTTCCATTAAGGCTGCTGGAGCGGCTACTCTGTCTTATGCACTTTCCATAGCTTCTGACTATATTTTTCACTGAACTGACTTGCATTGTGCCTTTAAATTTTACAATTCCCTCTGTAAAGAATGCTCACAACTCTCATGATTACTTACTTGCACCTGCTGACAGTTCATCTCTATGTAAAAGTAGCTGGCAATTAATTAAAAAAAAAAAACCTGCTAATAACTTTGCGGATGCATGAAGGAATCTTTATAAGTTTGACTCAGAATAGAATTTACAGAATTCCCCCGACTAACTGCTGTCAGCTGCAAACTTTGGCTCTCTCTCTCACTGAAACAAATCGCTAATGTAAAAAAAACAAAACAAGCTAATATCTTTGCAGATGCAAGAAGCTTAGTATTAGTCATCATTTTTATCATTTTATTGTATTTTAAAGCTTATTTGTTTATAAAATGTTTTTAGTGTAATCCAAGGACATTAATCTAAACATCTACCCCTGTACAAATAAGGGACATCATCATCTCAGTTCTGCATACTGCATGATCAGTACACTTCCACAGCCACCCCAACACCAGCAGCCTGATATCACAGCATTCTATTAACTGAAATTTGCTTATGCCCAGCCTTTTTTCTCATTACACTGCAAAGCCTATATTTGTCCAAAGCACTTCTGATACTTCCATACATCACCTGTGCTTTTTGCTGTCTCACAAGCACTTCCTTTGGAAAATTGAAAAAGGTTTCACTGGCAGTGTCTCTCCATGAACATTATTGCCAGAAGAATTAGCAGTGTCCCCATCTGCTTGCTGGCTCACTTTTTTTGGATAAACATTTTTTTTCCTCTTTAGTCAGTTACAAATCAAACGCCGCGGCGGGACAGCGGCAGCGTTGTTGCCTCACAGCAAGAGGTTCTCCTGTTCGATTCACAGCTGAAGTGCCTTCTGTGTGGAGTCTGCACATCTTCCCCACGGTAGAGTGGCCTCCGAAAGACCAGCGTAAATGGGCGTGCCTTCGCTGAAGGTTGGGCGTCAGGCTGGCAACTCCGCACCATAAAAAATCTACTGTCAATCATTAGCGGATCGGAGTTTCGCTGGGACGACCCCTAAAAGCCAAAAAAAATACAAGCCTGTTACACATCAAAACACATCTTTGATCCTCTAGGAACAATACTATGAAGACAACTGGATACATCAGCTTGAATCTCATGCCTACCTCTTGGCATTCCCTGATTGTTGGTACTTCCAAGATGGTTGAACACTGATTGCCAGGTTAATTTCTGCCCTCCCAGCATTAAAGCAGAAACTGAGAAAAAGTGACGGCATTGAAGCGGTTACCTGGGTAAAATTCAGTTACTGGCTAGTAAGTATACTGCTTGGATGCCAGTAAAGAAGAAATTTGGAGACCCTGAAAGAAAATCAACCAGTAAAGCTGAAAAGAAAACAGTGGCTGGGAAAGATCCTGCATCTGTTCTGCAAAATGCAGTTCAGGTTTCAGCTTTGGTTCAAGAGATGGCTTCCAATAATGTAGAGGAAAATAAATCAAATCTATTCAGATGATATTAAAATAAATGAAACACTGAAGGAATGTTTCAACTCAAATAACAAAAGGCTTGAAAAAACAAGCATATTTAAACAGCTGTACAGATGAACTGAAAAACACTGCAAAAATCACAAGTTGAAATGAAGAAAAGGCTTGTTGAGTAACAGGCTTCTCAAGAAGAGTGGTTTCAAAAAAACAGCAGAGTTAGAAAACAGAGTGCACAGAGAAAAATTTTCAGCTGTACCAGAGAAACTGGAAGGCAAAGACCGTATTAATTTTATGAAAGTACAAATAAGCAATTGGGCTGGAGTTACACAGCAGATTTTTTTTTTTTTTTTTTTAACTGAAAGGGTGCATAAAGCGCATGCTCCAAACCTGGCCATGAGAAAGCAGACAAGACCTAAACTAATAAAGATGCAATCATACCAGCAGTAAGAGCTGAGTTTGACAAAGCAGTGGCAGAAGAGAAAAAGTACGACAAGTTGGAGACAGAGCATTTGTCAAAAATGATTATTCACTGCACGCCATGCAGAAGAGAAGCAAATTTAACCCAGCAATCAGGAAATAGCAAGAGGCAGGTGTGTGATCTAAGCTGCTGTATTCAGCTGTCTTCAGAGTATTGAGTATTTGTTCATAGGTTCACAGAAGGTTACTAGGCTAACCTCCTTAAAGCCTTTACAATCCTAGCCATATTTATCCCGAGTTGCCCCAACTGTCAGTGGTTAGGTGAGTGAAGTTCGCAGAGGTAAGGGTCTATATGGCAGTTGAGAACAACATCTCTGTCCAGGAGGGGGACGGGCGCCACCCCAGGATTCAATTTGCAGTCACCCATTCATTGTTCTAGGTTGCGTTTGAAGAGGGTCAGGGAATGGCTTTGTTTCATGTGAACTGGAAGCTTTTCCTGAGAAGTGGTAGTCTGAGAGATTTATTTATCTATCCAGCATGACCTGTTCATGTCAGAGGCTAGGTTAAGATAGTGTGACCCTCACAAAGTCTAGTTATAAATGTGTAGCATTTCCATCAGGGCCCGGTCAAAGACTAACCTGTAAGCCAGGCACAGGTCACCTCTTAGTGACCTGGTGGGGGCAGAATGCAGTGACAGGGCTTTCAGTCTTTCCATGTAAGACTTGTTTTGTGTACCCTATAATTTCTTGAGAAACCTCTGTGGTCTGTCCAACTGTAGAAAGTGCCTGATGAGGTATATGCAAAAAGGAGCATTGTACTTAATTACAGGTCTGATGAGGGCCGAGTATAACATCCTTAGATCTAGATGCAATGTCTTTCTTATAAGATGTGCCACACAGAAGGAGTTCCTTACTACTGTGGATACGTGGTGGTCAAAGTTCAGGCTGCTATCAACCTGATCCAAATCACATACCACTGGGTCTACACTTGGAGGGATGCTGTCTATAATGTAATTAGCAGGGATATTAGCTTCCCAAAGGGAACAACAATGCATTTGTTTTGCATATAGCTTTAATCCATGGCTTTGGCACCAATCATTTGCGTGCGATAACCCTGTCTTCTGCACATTAACATCGTTGGGAGGCTCAATGATTGCTTCAAATTTGCAATAGTCATTGAACTTGGTCAGCCACAGGCTAAGTTTGCCTGGACTTCTGAGAAATAAATTCCGAACAGTAAGGGGGCACAGCACAGAGCCCTGTGGTACGCCACTGGTGACTGGTCTTTTGCTAGAGGTGAAGTCAACCACTTTGACAGTATGTGTCCTGTCCGTGAGTCAGCTGGCTACTCATCTGGTAATGTACAGGTTAATTCCCAACTAGGATAGTTTCTCTATAATTCCTGAGTGAGGGATTGTGTCAAATGCCATGGCTAAGTCAAGATAGGTGGTAAGTACTGTCTTTCCCTCAACCATGGCCTTGGTGACTTTCTCAAAGAAGTCAACCATGTTTAATAGGCATGATCTACCATTAAAGAATCTGAATTGGGTTGGGTCCAGAGTTTGGAGGTTACCTATGTCCTTCTTAATAAGGTCCAGAATGATTCTTTCCATGGCTTTGCAGATGAAGCTAGTCAAGCTTATGGGCCTATAATTCCCAGGGTTGGTTGATGGTTTCCCCTTGTGCAGAGGGATAACTGTTGCTGTCCACCATTCCACCAGAACATAGCCAGTTCACAGGCTGTGGTTAAACAGGGATCCAAGTGGGTCTGCTAGGTCATGTTTTACATTGTTTAAAAGGCTATCTGGGATGTTGTCTGGTCCCACTGATGCAGTGTTTGTGGCCTTGTGGTGTACCAAGATGACCTGCTCTCTTTAGATAATAGGCTGAGGAATGGTGGCAGGTATACTTTGGGGGATGACTGGAGGAGACTGGTGGGTGAAGTCTCCTCCAAACTGGTCAGCTAGTAGGTTGGCTATTACCTCCAGTTGAGTATGGGTGGTGCCATCCACAACCAGTTCAGAGCATAGCTGGGTATTCCCTTTTAGATTGCAGACATGATTAAAAAATGCCTTGTGATTATCATTAGCTAGGGAGGCTATTTTTGCTTCATATTTAGCTTTAGAGACTGGACAAGATCTCTAATGTGTATGTTTAAGCTAGAGAGGGATTTCTTACTCTGCTGAGCCAGTTTCCTCTTGTTCTTGGGCATTAGTTTATTTCTCCTGTTGCACAGCCTGTTTATACTAGGGGTCCAGCAAGGTAGCTTGTTTTTTCAGCAAGACCTAGTTTTAAACTGGTCAGGTACAGCTGATTCTAAACAACTGCTTAAGTGATTATACAGGTCATTGGTGCACGCTTCTGCATAGGAGTCTATATTATCTGCACTTGAGGGGGCTTGGAAACTTCTTACTCCATCACTTAGTAGGCAGTAGTTTGTCTCTGAAAAATTCTTAACCATTTTTGAGTTTGATGGGGTATCTGATAATCGCATAAAAAAAGACTGATTTAGGGTTCAATCTTACCAGAGAGAACATGGGAACTATGCCCGTGACATCTGAGCCACTTGTGGGTGTGCTGACTAGCTGTTTCAGAGCATTTGTACTGACAAAGGCCAAGAACCTCTGAGCCAGTATGTTTGCGGTCATGTATGTTTCCAAGCCAATGGCAGGATAATTAAAAATCACCTATGAATAAGGTGTTGAGCTATATGGCAAGTGACTCCAGTAAGTCCAGGTATGCGGTACGCTTTTCCTGTTTCATGGTGGGGGACCTGTAGCTAGCTATGATGTGGTAGGGTGGGCTGCCTATAGTTAATTGGACATGGAGTAGCTCAAGAGAGTCATACTGTTTGACCAGCCTCAAGCAGTGCTTATACTTAATGAAGATAAATATACCTCCTCCTTTGGTTTTTTTCATGCTCAGTGTGTGGTCTGAATGTACGGAAGGCATTGTAGCCCTGCACAGCCAGGGTGCTTCCCAAGCCTTTGAAACATGTCTTGGTGACTGCACAGACATCAGCATCTTCAAAGTGAGCAATGCTTCCAGGGAGTGCATTTTCTTGCTTAGACTCCTAGCATTAAGCAGCAGTATCTTGAAGTTATCTAGAGAGATTTTTGTTATACTGGGAGGTTGGTTATTTTGACACTGCCTAAAAAAAGCACAATAGGGGTGGCTAATGTCGCTGCCTGCATCCGAATGCCTAAAGAAGACAGGTGCATACCATCTCTGGCAAAGAAAGCAGTGTGGACTATCAACCATGACTTCCCAGGCTGACAGATATTGGATGCCCTAGGAATGACACCAGAAGCTAAGCTGATTGTTAGAATCAATAATTTTTTGTTGGTATTGTGGCATCATGCTTGGAGAAGTTAGAATGCTGCTTAAGGCTAGGCTTACACCTGCCAGTGACACAATCTGAAAGCTTAGTCATGGCTCTCTTCACATTTTCCAGTGAGGTTTTCCAGTGAGGTATGTCTCAAGTAATTCAATCGCACATTGTTCCGGGGGATTAGTGATATTTTCTGATGTAAACCAGGCTAAGGAAGAAATAAAGTTTATCCGACAAAAAGTGAGCCAGCAAGCAGGAGGGAGGTGCTCTGCCTCACATTCTTCTGACAGTAAAGTCAGAATAACAGAACAGAACAATTTCTATACACTATTTATGATGTCTGTTTATTTTAATGTCTTTATTTTGTTGCTTTTAGTCTTGTATTCCTTCCTTTTTTTCTTCTTTGCAACTCTTAGCACTACTGAGCACCTGGTCACCTTGGGTCTCTCCCCTCTACTTGTGTGAGCGAGGACTCCTCTTACTCCAGCTAAACGTAAAGGAAACTCTAACCAATAATCATCAATAAATAAAGACTGCATCCAGCTTTAACTCCGGGAACTCTGCTGTTGCCACTTACAAGCAGTGTAGGTGTCTGCTTTTGGTGACTAGTGTTATGCCTTGTTAAAATCTGTTACGATCAGCTACAGCACATACCCCAGGGGTGACAGCTGCAAGCCTTCTTCCTCTTACCCCCCCACCCTTTTCATCAGTTTCACTGGTGATACATTTTGCTTAACTTATCTACTCTGCTATGCGCTAAGGTACTGAGCCCCTTTCAATAGAGTTATAGCCTTCAGTCCCTACCCTCAATAATTATTCTTCACTAATTAAACACCAAACGAAAGTGCAAAGTCTCAAGCTACTTTTATCTTTTGCTACATAGTATGCAGCAAACAGAGTAAAGGGGAATACAAATGTAAAACAAGAATAAAAACCACCACTGTAGACTAGTTAGCAGCATACAACATCTACCTGTGGTGTACTCTTACTGTTTTTCTTAAGAGAAGCCTTCCAATCTTTCAACAGGGTGTAAGCCCGCTCTGTTCACCCTCACTGCACCTGGGCTCACTCTGCTTCCCTACCCTACCCCCATTCCTACCTACCCCCACTTTCCTTAAATTTATACTTTACTAGCCACACCCCCTTGATAGTTTGTCCAATCAAAACACTCCACTTAATACACTAACTCAAAATTATTTTTCTACACCCCTCCCACTACAATTACTGCTACAAATAACAGATACGTACCCAATTTAACTTAACTAAACTGCCTAATAACAAAAGTCGAATGACAATAACAAAAAAGGCTAAAAGCATCCGACCTTCAATCAAGTTCATAAACAGCTATACTTACTAACAACCACTCTGCTACTTTTAACATTAGCAGCTTACAGCACCTCTTACCATTCCAACATAAAAAAATTCTCTCTTCCCAATCCATCTCAAATAGCTACCCCCAACACCCAAAGCAGTTAACCCCCATAATTATCTCGATTTTTAACATCACAGCTCTAAATCATGTGAGGTTTTCCCCCATCTCCCTCACCCAAACATACCTAGCATCTCTCAGACATATCATAAACAGTCAGATTCTTGAAAACTCTAGTCAACTTAGCATCCACGCTAACTCTCACTGGCGACATACACCCAAACCCTGGTGCAGCCTACAAACCATACAACTCAACCTCACAAAATGGCATACAAACTCAATCTACTCAATCTCTTTCTCCTGAGTCATACAGAAGAAAGTTTTAATTTTTTCCATATATTTTATATTTCTCGGGAATTAAGGAGCATAAATCAATTGGTTGTGTTGGAGGTTTATTTTCTCTTTCTTTTTATTATTTTTTTCATTGCGTCACTATTTGGTAGTTTACCTTTCACTGCTTCTGAAGTACCTTCTACTGCAGTGTTAATGATCATTGCTGGAATTTCCATTGTGTTTTCAGCCCTTTCCTTAATGGTCGTTTTTATCTTCTTCACCCCTATTTCTGACATGTTGCTTCCGTGACTGTGTTCATGTAACATACCCATTACCTCATTTGTAGATACACTTGTATGAAGTCTGGATTTACAGTTATAGGACGTTCTTTTGTCACATCTCCAAAATTTTGTCTGATCGTGGTTGTAATTTGCAAAACAGTACAGATATCCATTAGAACTTTTTTTTTTTTTCTCGATTTCTTTTTGAGGTCATTTTCAACTGATTCTCTGCTCCCACTATATTTCTTTATCATTTTTTTAATATCATCTTACTATTGCCATTAGGTGACAGTACACTAATGTATTAAAATCTTTTTCTATATTTGAGAACTTTCACAACCCTGCCAATTTGCTTTCTTTTTTTCTGGGGTAGCGGTGACTCAAAGGCCTATTATGTGCTCTGAAAAAAAATAAATAAATAAAAAGGAGTACCACGACTGAACTGTGGATACTGATGAATATCGTGATTCGTACCATGGACAGACATCCGTTAGTCAAAACCATTGTGAGCGTCTTACTAGGCATGTTGTTTCATTATTAGGTCACTCCAAACCCTTTCCAACCTGGTCGTTGATGCTGGTCTATTAACTTTCTATCTGATCACTTAAAATAAAAGTATTCTTAGTAAGAATTCATGCCACACTGCTTCTACATTCATAGCACAGAATTGTTGCTCGTCGAGGGCCATTTCTGGAACTGTCTTTTTAAAAGATCTAGCATACCTCATAACATCTTTGCTCAGGAATCAGGGGCAATGCTATAAATAATGGTGTCATAAAGACCCAACATATATGGTGATTTGCAGATGCTAATGTTATTCAAAAAGTTAATAGATCAACAGAATTTTCATCAGTATTACTCTTTTAAACAATCAGATGTCTGTCACGGACTGCATTTTTCAGCTATTTACAAGGACAGCTATGCTGGTAACTTGACAAGATGGTTCTCTGTACAGGCATTGTCCTGATCAATGTCAGGAAGACTAAGGACATTTTGTTCAGTGGTATAAGCATTGTTTCAGGGGTAGCCTATTATGTGCTCTGCAAAATGAGATGACAGAAATTATGAAGTACAACAATCCTGGCAATCTGGATGTTATGATTAGTACTTTTCCAGTCCGTAGTTTCTCTGTTTACTGTTTTAATTGTGTTTAATTTTTTTTACATTTTTCTAATGTGTTGATCAGGTCCAACCATCCAGGGTTGGATAGGTCGGGGGCGAATCGGCAGGGTCAAAACGTCCTGTACCCTTCTCAGCATTCTTTGTTGAGGGAAAAGCAAAATTTGAAATGTACAATGATAAAACAGATCAGTGAAAAATAAAGTGTGAAACTAAGGGAAGTGAATAAGAGATGGTAGCTTCTTCAGCCTTAAATATGCTAATACATTTAACAGAATAGTGCATACTTTAGTTCAATTTAAAGGTAGCCAGTGCACAGTTTACTAAGGCTTAAAGGTAATCTTTTCTGAAAGCACACAAGCTGTTTATCATATCTGGGAGCGGAAAAGGCGATAGAAAAAGAACACACAGCGACTGGTTTAAGTGGGAACACAGGCTGTAACATGCGCTTTAGCACCAGTAACCTAAATTTTAGATTAGGTTAAACCTGTAAGTACAGCTGCTGATTTGGGGCAATTGCTCCTATCTGGATGGTAAAACCTTATTTATTAAAAATGTACATGTACACAGTTTTGAGCATTTCTTCTAAGTTAACAGGGGATGGGGTTTTTGAAAATATATTTAGTTTTTCATTTCAGTGTTTTCATTGAAGAAAAAAGTCTTGAGAAATGTGACATAGGTTCAAATGGAGATGAGACTACATTTGTACAAAAAAAAAAAATAAAATAATTCAGCCTGCCAAACAGTGTATGCATGCAAGACAAAAAGCTGGAAATACACATTCCAAAAAGCTGTCATATATGACAAGTGGGAACAATAGCTTTTCATCATAATGGCTACTCTAACCATAATACCTTGGAATGCAAATGACCTTACAGGTGTAGACAAAAAGGAATGAGTATTGAATTATATTAAGAAATGCAAAGTGCAAATAGCAATGCTAATGGAAACACATTTGGAAAGAAATAAGCACGTGAAATTGATAAAGGATTTCAGGATAAATATTCAGCAGAATATCAAGGACAAAGGGATTGCAAGAAGGGCTCCAATTGTTATAGAAAATTAAAAAAAAAAAGGTGATAATGGTAGATTTCTGGTAGTAACTGGCTACCTGCATGGGGGGGAGGATTACACTGGCATGTATTTATAAACCGCTTTCAGCAGGGAACAGAGCTTGATTTGCAATAGTTGGGATGTATAAGGGGGACCTAAAAGGAAAAATATAACAAAAAAACAGTAGATTTTTGAAGAAATTTATGAAAATATTTGGTACAGAAGATGTAAATTCAGCAGAACTACAGCAGCATTTGCATATTATTCTCCAAAGTATGACAACTGAGCTTGACTGGATCAAAATTAATTTCAAAGGAACATGCACATCTAATTGAAAGCTGTGACATGCATCCGATAACTACTTACTATCAAGCACCAGCAAAAACTAAGAATAAAATGCAGGATAAAGTAATTGAGACAATGGTGCTTTCCAACCTACCTGTTAAAAAAAGAGGAATGGGCAGTGGAGATTATTCAAGAGTTATTAGAGAGGAAAGAAATTTCCTCAGAAGGAATAGTGAGTGGGGATAAAATGAAACTGGAATTTAAAAACAGTAGAAACAAAAGAAAAAGAGACACAGTTAAGTAATAGGAATTATTTAGAGGTCCTGACAAATGTTAAACTATTGTAGAATAAAAGGACTCTCACAGAACAAGAAGAGAAGCAACTGCATGTCGCTAAAGAGAAAATAAGAGAGTATCTGGATAATATGCATAAATCTGGAAAGGTTACTGTTAAGCAATTACTTTTTGACAACTCCAGAGCACAAAAATTTTTAGCGCAGCAACTTAGGCAACAGAAATTAGAAGGGATTGTTGTCAAACTTAAGGAGCCTATGACAAGAAAAATAACCAGTGATCCTATAAAGTATTACAGATACTTCAGGAATGTTATGAACATTTATATTAAGCAGAGGAATGTGGAAAGCAAGAAAACACAAATGGAAACATTTATGGAAGAATTAATTATGCCAAGTTTAGAGGAAAAAGAGGCTCAAAAACTCACAGTTAAAACAGAAGGAAATGACATAAAACAGTGATGCAGTAACAAGTGGTATTCCTGTTGAAGTCTGGCAGTTAGGAGGAATGAAAGTGACAAAGATTTGGAATATTTTTTTTAAATGAGGGGAAGCATCAACATCTTGGAAGAAAGCTATGATTGCTGTATTACCCAGACAGGGTTAAGACCCATCAGATCCAGCATCATACAGACTCATTTCAATTTTAAACCATGATTATAAACAGTTTATGCCTATACAAGCTAAAAGAATGGCAAAGATATTGCCAAAATTGATAGATATGGAGCAATGCAATTTTGTGGTGGGGAGGCAAACATTTGGCAACATAAACAGAACAACGATGATCCAAGAGGCAGCAGAATGTAAGAAAATACCACTGTTTGTGGGTCTTAATGCAGAGAGCATTTGACAAAGTAAATTAATATCTTATGTGTAGGGCAATGGAAGCATTTGCATTACCTGATACAATAAGGATAATTAAGAGGTGATATGAAGGACTAGAGGAAAAAATTAAAATGGGAAGGCTCCTCCCTTACAAGTTATGTTTGAACAGAGGAATCACGGCAGGGGTGTCCTCTTTCACTTTTGTTATTTGCGTTATATTTAGAGCCACTGGCAAAGAAAACAAAGAACTCAGAAATTCAAGAATATAATTGGTATAATGTTCAAGAAAAGTTGGCTTTATTTACAGATGATATCATTTTGCACTTGATAAACCCAGAAAAGGGTGTCTCGCAGTGATATGGAACATTTTGCGACAGTTTCAAGTCTTATCAGGATATAATATTAAGGCTACAGCCACACATGTGCCCACTCATGACTTGGTTCAGCAATACTCATATTTATGGGGACATAAGATGAAGTATTTAGAAGTATGGATTAAAAAGGCTTCTATTATGGCAGCTAATGATATGTGGGAAGAAGTTAAACAAAACGTAATACAAAAACTGATAAAATGGAAGCTCTTGTTTGTGGATATAGATAGTAAGATATAGGCAGTGAAAATGTTTTGGGTCCCTTTAGCTTTATACACATCAGGCATATTTTTATCACACAGACGAAAGTGGAGGACAATAATTAATAAAGAGTCGAATAGTGTGATAAGGTGATACTCCCAGTAAGACAAAGTGATTAAGGATTACCTGTTTTGAAAGGATATTTTACAGCTACAGGGTTAATTGAAAGGATATTTTACAGCTAAAGGGTTAAGGCTCATATACATAACAAAAGCAGAAGGTTATAATTCAAAGTGAAAAAGGATGATGATGAAACAGGGGGGGGTTGAAATAAGGAGAGAATGGGATTATGAATGCAGATCCTCAATATTCTGTATGGTGGTTATTAAAGCTGCAGGAAGTATTCTATTAACTAAGCCAACACAGAATGGAGAAAGGAGGTTTTGCCGATAGGTGTGACTGCATGTATTGGTACAGAAAACAGGCAAAGGGGGTGGCTGGAATTTACTGGAGAAAGCTGTCAAAGGAACCAAGACATTGGGAGCAAATAACTAGACGGGAAAAGGTAATACAGTAGGATGAGGTCAAGAAGTTTGGACTGTAGGTTAGATACTGCCTTCCCTATCAGGGAGTGATATCAGATTATATCAGACTACAAGCAAAGAAAAAGGGGTAGGAGAGTCTTCAATGAAAAATCTGCTGTGGTAGAGTTTTTAGTCTAATCCAGAGCAGAAGTTGTTAAAAAGGCAATAATACACACAAAATATTCCATGATAACTACAAGAATCAATCAGAAGAGCTTAGAAAGATTGAGAAGAGAAACTGGAAAATAAATTTACAAGGGAACAATGGAAGGACATACATATGGCTCCCAAGTATGCAACAAGGTTTAGGATTTTTGCATGAACGTGTTGTACCCCAAGCAGACTTCAAAGAAATTTTCCTCACGTAGACAGCAAATGTTGGATGTGCAATGGGAAAGAAAGCCAACTGGGACCATGTTTTTTGGGAAAGTAATGAGTCGACAGGTTTAAAAAATTTGGTAATGTGTAGTCAGAAATAGTGGGGGAAGCAAATGGCTGTAACTAAGGAAATGATTCTTTTGAACTTGGACAAAGGATCAGAATTGCCTAGACATAGAAAACCCTTGCTAAGTTCAACTCTGTTGGCTTTTAAAGAAATTACTAGAAAAGGAAATCAAAATCTAAACTTGAAGTACTGAATACTGTAAAAGGAATAAGAACTGGAAGAGGAATTGAGCGATGTATGTAATGTTGGACTGAAAGACAGTTATCAAGAAAGAAATCATGTAATACATAATGTGTGTAAATGAAAAAAAATGTTGACATATTTTGTTTTCTTTTCTATTAATGTATGTGTGCCCATGTCTTTAGTGACATTTTAATAAACGTGTTTATAAATGTAAATCTTATCAAAGAAAGGCGAAAGGTAAAGAAGGGAACTGTCAGAAAAGTAAAAGAGCTGTCAGACAAAGTATTCCTTTTTACTCACCCAATGTTATCAGCAAATTAAAAACTATGTGCAAATAAAATTCTGAAAAAAATGTGTACTAAAGAAATTTGTAGAATATACGTCTCAAAGTCAGCAAAGATTCAGATCATAAACAAAACAATCTAAAATGTAGACAATCAAAACTACAATTTTAACAGCATAAATATGACACATTCAGCTTCCATCCTGCTTTAACTTCCCTACCCTTCTGTTCATTGTGCATGCACAGCAATTTGCACAGGCTTCTTAGCTGTATGCCCCCCCCCCCCCCCCCCCACACACACACACACAGACACACTGGAAATTAAACTGCAAAAAACAAAGTCTATTTTGTCCACTG
The DNA here is from genome assembly GCF_019279795.1 of Protopterus annectens. Classification (NCBI taxonomy): domain Eukaryota; kingdom Metazoa; phylum Chordata; order Ceratodontiformes; family Protopteridae; genus Protopterus; species Protopterus annectens. The sequence goes on from NC_056743.1 coordinate 1,248,959,197, forward strand.
AAGCTGGCTATCTTAACTAGCAAGAGGCTTAGTGTTAAAAAAAGCTATTTGCACAACAAGGAAGGGTTCTCCCCTCCCCATTATTCCAGCCAATTGGCACTAGATGGCACCATAATACCTTGAACACACACACACACACACACACACACACACACACACACACACACACACGGTATTCCAGTCCCAAGCATTCACTGTTAATTTATTACATTTTTTCTTTTACTTTCAGCATCCTCTCTACACTAATCACAACTCTCTCTATAACTGCTCAACAACACTGTTTGTGTGCTTACAGTGATACTTATTTGAAGCATTCCAAAGCTACTTAGATTAATCTTTTCTTAGATACTAATACCTTAAGCTTATTACTCACCTTAAACCGATAGTTTTTCAGCTCCTGTCCCTGTGGGGGGTGGGAACCATAAATTCCTGATTAATCCTGTTCTGGATGCTCTCTACTCCATTCACACTGCTACTCCCACCGCCACCCCCTGATTATCTTCATCAGTCAGTCCACTCCTAGGGTGCCATCTTTAAACTATCTTTAACTACCTAAAGCACATTCAGCTTCCATCCTGTAGCTGCTTTAGCTTTCCTACCCCCTCTGCTTGTTATGCATGCAAGGCAAAGTAAGTAGAGCAGTGGCACATGTATACTAGAGCTGATATGCATTACTGTCTTCTTATTATTACTGTTAACTGCTAATTTGGTTATTACTGTTATCTGCTGATTTATTTGATGGTGCTGAGCTGAAACTGCTGTTCATAAATCCTATACATATTATGAGAGCTAGTTAATCTATTAACTGATAAATTGCTTGTTATTTCTATCTTGTATTATGAAGGTACAGCTTAATCATTGTATATCTGACAGGTATCATGTTAACTGTTTGCAAAGTGTATTCATGTTCTGTCTACATCTGTAAGCATTCCTGTAGCATACTACTGCTCTTAGAAGATTTAGAGATTGGAATTTACAATTGCTTTTACAGCAGGCTAAGTGACTGCAGTTAATTTTGGTGTTAATGCATACTGAATAATATAGCTGTAAAATTATTGTCTTAGAACAGCCACACTTCCTTTGTGCAATATATCACGTGTGCATTCACTGCTGAATCGTACAGCTATTATCAGCTGATGTAGAGGATGCATGTTAATGCTGTTAGTCTGTGGTTTTACAAAGCTGTTTAACAATGTATGCAATATAACCAATTGTCCTCTTTATCTGTATCCCTTGCATGCTCTCCGCTTCACATTCCTGTAAACTTTGCAGTAATTCTGCCTTATTTAACTTTATTTTTCAGTTTGCACGTGTTTCTTAACTGTGTGACACCCCCCCCCACACCTGGGATTAAACTGCAAAAAAAAAAAAAAGTAAAGTCAATTCGGGTACCTATTAAATTGCCGAACTTTTCAAAGTTCGAACGTCATATGTCGACACCACATGATCGAACTTTGAAAAGTTCTAAGGTGAAAGGCAATGGCTCTGTATGCGCAGAATAGGAAAATTTCCCTTTTCTGCACTGAAGTGCGGTCTCGAAGTTGGTATATTTAAGCAGGGGGGGGGCATGCAACCCTGCTCAGAGCATTAAGGTAAGTTTTTTTTGTTTACTTTTTTATTATACATTCAAGGTTTCAAGTTTCACCCATATGTTGTCAAACACACGAGGTTCCAGATTTTGAAGCTTTGAATATATAATATAGACCCAGTCTATTCTGTTCACTGAAGCTGGCTATCTTTTAGCTAAATAAAACTTCTGGGAAGCAAAACCCTGACACCCTACAGCTCTTCTTTTGCAATAGTTTTCACCAGTTTCTTAACGGCATGCCGCCCCCCACCCCCCACCCCCAAAAACCTGGGATTAAACTACAAAAAACAAAGTCTATTTTGTTCACTGAAGCTGGCTATCTTTTAACTAAATAAAACCTCCGGGAAGCAAGAACATGACACCCTACAGCTTTTCTGTTGCAAAAGGTGAATTACAACTTAGTTTTTATAAAGTTCTAAGGCTTAGTGTTAAAAGGCGTGTGCACAACATTGAAGGGATCTCCCCTCCCCACTATTCCAGCCAACCTCCACTAGATGGCACTATAATACCTTGAATTAGCCACACAGACAGAGAGAAACAGACACACACACAGACAGACAGACACAGACAGAGTCTTCCAGTTCCAAGCATTCACTGTTTAAATTAGTAAATTTTTGCTTTTACTTTCAGCACCCTCTATACACTAACCACAACTTTCTCTATAACAGCCCAACAACCCTGTTTGTGTGCTTACAGTTATACTTATTTAAAGCATTCCAGAGCTACTTAGATTAATCTTTTGTTAGATAGTGATATGCTAAATTTATTACTCACCTTAAACAGAGAGTTTTTCAGCTCTTGTCCCTGCGGGGGATGGGTACACTTCATTCGCTACACACACTCTGCTCCCCACCCTGCCCACCTCCCATAACATTAACCTTATACCTAACCTGACCCCTTCCACACCTTTCTTCCACCTATCCCATAACCTCCCTAATTATTACCCCAGTAATTACATACCTCTAAACTACTCTACCTCCCTACCTCCCCACCCATCCTAGATAGGGTAATATAGTGCTCCATCCCCTAAACTATAGCTATCCTGTCATATTCCTTCTGTTAGCACACTGCACATAACAACCATCATGTCCATCACTACTATTAGTATAATCTCACTTCTTGCACTCTCTCTTCTAACAATACTCAACTTTCCAGACACCCAACCTACCTCTCACACTCACCTGTACAACCACCATACATAAATCACATTTATCAAGTTGCTCGGACAGCCACCTTAGCTTATTCACAGCTAATACCTCTGTACTCTCCAAAGATATCCCATTATCACACCACCACCAGCAACTACACCATTCTTAGGAAAAAACTGACAAGTATAACCCACATAATTTAACCAAGCTTTATATCCCTGTGTGGTGATATACATCCCACCCAGGCCCAAACCCCCCTCCCCCCCAACCCCAGCAAACCTAGGAATTCTATCATGTTATCAGCCATAAATCTCCAAAGCCTTAGAAACAAGATAACTGAACTCCACGTGTGGACTTCACAAAACCACCCCAATATTACAGCAGCTACCGAACCCTTGTTGAAATCACATGTAAAAGACACAGAATTTCTCCCTCCAGGGTACTCATGCCTAAGAGATGATCAGCTCCATAAGAGAGTAGAGAGAGTAGCAATACTCTTCCCTAGCAAATATACTTAATTCCCTAAAACAACTTCTAAGACAGTAAAACTACAGTAAAGATGATGCGAGCAAGCTTCAGGAACACAAAAACTTTAAGTAAGCACTTTCATTGGAGAGAATACTCCCAACTTCTTAAGACTAAATTTTTTAAAACTACACATCACTACTTTATATAAAGCGCCTCTCAAAGCAGCCAATACAGAACATTAGTTAACTGTAAAATGTCACAGGTTCTATTAATCAATTAATTAAAAAATAAAAAATAGCTAATAAACTTCTATTTAAACAAATATTTCTATTTAAACAAACCCTCACTGCCTAAATCATGAATTGTAAAACAATGTATAAACACATCTACGCATGCATAACGTGTATAAAATACTTTATATACAATATACTAACAATAACCATAAACTCTTATAAAGAATAATAATGAACTAACCAAATCATCTTGTTAAACAATCCATCTTTGCATTATTCATGAGCTAAGAAAAATCAACATATTAAAAACTATAAGATAAAATGCATATACTTAACCTGCTCAAAATCATCATATTTAATATAGGTCAGGACCAATGAATCATTAACAAAAAAGGAAGAGGAACTACACATCTGATGATGCCAAATAAATCGGTAATTATATTCATATTTTATATATTTCTATGTTCATGCGAAATATCATGTAAAGAGCTTTTATCAACTACCTAGCAAGTGCTTTAATTTTCAACAAACATTTAATTGATAATGACTCATTCAACCCTGGCAAAATGTGAGCTGATACACGAATTTGCCACTCCAGTTCAGACTCCTCAAGTCTAAGCTCCCAAGGGCTGCCTCTTATATTGTGATCTACTTGCTGTAGAACCACAAATAAAAACCTATGACTGGGGTATTCCAAGATGTGTTTTGCTAAAGCATTAGTAGTTAAATTTTTGTGGATACTGTATTGGTGTTCAGATTCTCTGTTTGATCTTCCTCTCAGTTTTACCAATATAGTATGCATCACATTTGTCACATACAGCCCCATAGACTACCCCCTGAGAGTCACAACTGAACTTTCCATCAATGTGTTAAGTTTTATCCCCGATTTTTATTTTGTTAGTTGTTTTAATATGTTTACATTGGGGGCATCTGCCACACTTAAACATGCTGGCACAACCTTTAACTGTTTTTTTACTCCTCTCAAGACATTTTAAATTGGAACCTCTTCTATAGGTTACCTGTGGAACCTGTCCTAATATTTTCTTAAGACCATTGTCCTCTAAGATAAAGGCCCAATTCTCGATAATAATGTCTCTAATAAGCTGGGAATCCAAGGAGAAAGTTGTCAAAAATCTCATAACATTGGAATTTTGATCCCTTCTTATGTTAGATGGTGATTCTTCATGTGGTGATGCAACAACTACATTATATCCTTTGTAGACTAAAGGGCGAAAATGGCCTACTATTCTTTTATTAATAACTTCTTCAAAAATATGTTCTACAAAGCCTAATGGATAGCCTCTTTTTATAAACATGGTTTTAAGTACGTCACATTCATCCAGAAAGTCTTCGTAGTTTGACACCATTCTGGCTGCCCTAACTGCTTGACCTTTAACTACCGCTTTTTTTTGGTGATGTGGGTGACTACTTGTAAAATGCAAAAAGACGTTAGAATAAGTTGGCTTTCGAAAAATGGTTGTTCTGAATCTGTGGTTAGGGCTGTCTTTGCTTAATTGGATGTCGAGAAAATTAATTTCTTCACATCCTACTTGAAATGTGAATTCTAAAAATGTAGTTAAAGCTGTAATTTCAGCAATAAATGGCCAAATTAACTCAACGTCACTTTTACATATAAAGAGCATGTCATCCTGGTACCTAGTGTACCAGGCCACATGTTCTTTAAACATTGAATTGTTAAACAACAATGTCCTTTCCAATAAGCCAGTACGCTACTGGCAAAATTACTGCCACATGATGCATCCATCGCTATACCACTTTTCTGTAAGAACAGTTGGTTATTAAAACACAAAAAAATTATTGGCCAGGACAATTTCCAAAAGAGTTTCAATAATCTAAATCTCTTTATCATCCATGCCCTTAACCAACGCCCATCAAGCAACGTAGTCAATTTAAACCCGGAAATCCTGCTGATGTTAACCAAACACCTCCTGTCTGCCATAGTGAGCGAATTAGGAATAATCAATACCAAAATGCTTCTCAACAAGAACAAGCAGGGGGGAGCAACGATGTTCAAAGAAATGTTAATAACCAGCAGGTTTTTCGGGTGAGCAATGGCATCCAACAACATTTGTTTCAACAGAGGAACAACAGGAGACAGGGACAACACAGAAGACGCCAGAATCGGAGGAGGTGATAAGTCAAGATACTTTTCAAACCTTAGTAAGTGCTAAAGGAGACTTCCAAATTTTCAATTTTAGTTCCCTTCATGTTGACAATAATATGGTGAATGTTTTTGCCAAAGGTTTGTCTTCTGTATCAGACAAAAGGGTGAACTTGGTGAAGACCATTGTGGACCTAAAATTGTTTGTGCGCAAGCTTAATCTGACTTGTGTTATGGGATTTAATTCCACTCTTACTAACAATTTGAGGGTATCAAGTCTTTTTAACCCTGCCTTACAAGAATCACTAGCCATTTTTGAGAAAGCATGTGAAATGGACTTAGATATTTTATCCAAGAATGTCCTTCACATAAATAAGCAAAAGAATATTTCTGCTGATGAACTTGCTTTTATTAATCTTTTAAATGTTTATGACGTTCGAGTCATGAAGCCCGATAAGGGCGGAGGCCTTGTTTTCATGGATCAACACGATTATTTGTGCAGGATGCAGGTTTTGTTAGATAGTGTTGTGTATGAACATGTAAGCCTTAATGAAATTAATGGTGCCTATAGAAAGATTAACAATACATTCAGTGACTTATTTTTAGAAGGGAGTATTGACATGGATACCCTGTAATATTTAACCATGCCAGCACCCATGATAACCACTTTATCTGGGGCCCCAAAAATTCACAAAGATTTGAGAAATCCAGCCTTTAGACCTACTGTGGATGGTAGGGGGTCTATCACTAATGCAAGGGACAAGTATGTAGATTCTAAACTAAAACCTGTTGTTAAATCTGAATCTCAGATATGCCACGATTCGTGCAACTTTGACAATTTTAACTTAAGAGTATGATGATAGTTTGGTGTTTCTTACAGTAGACATTAAAGACCTCTACACCATTATGCCGCATAAATTAGTTGTAGAGTGGGTTAGAGAATTTCTTCATTTAAAAGGCATGGATGATAAAGAGATTTGTATTATTGAAACTCTTTTGGAAATTGTCCTGGCCACTAATTTTTTGTTTTAATAACCAACTGTTCTTACTGAAAAGTGGTATAGCAATGGATGCATCGTGTGGCAGTAGTTTTGCCAATAGTGTAATGGCTTATTGGGAAAGAACATTGTTATTTAACAATTCAATGTTTAAAGAACATGTGGCCTGGTACACTAGGTACCAGGATGACATGTTCTTTATATGGAAGAGCAACGCTGAGTTGATTCGGTCCTTTTATTGCCAAAATTACAGCTTTAACTACATTTTTAGAATTCACATTTCAAGTAGGATGTGAAGAAATGAATTTTGTCAACATCCACTTAAGCAAAGACAGCCCTAACCACAGATTCAGAACAACCACATCACCAAAGAAAAGCGGTAGTTAAAGGTCAAACAGTTAGGGCAGACAAAATGGTGTCGAACTACGAAGACTTTCTGGATGAATCTGACATACTTAAAACCATGTTTATAAAAGGAAGCTAATCCATTAGGTTTTGTAGAACATATTTTTGAAGAAGTTATTTATAAAAGAATAGTAGGCCATTTTCATCCTTTAGTCTACAAAGGATATAATGTAGTTGTTGCATCATCACATGAAGAATCACCATCTAACATAAGAAGGGATCAAAATTCCAATATTAATATCAGATTTTTGAGAACGTTCTCCTTGGATTCCCAGCTTATTTGAGACATTATTGTCAAGAATTGGGCCTTTATCTTAGAGGACAATGGTCTTAAGAAAAAATTAGGACAGGTTCCACAGGTAACCTATAGAAGAGGTTCCAAATTAAAATGTCTTGTTGAGAGGAGTAAAAACACAGTTAAAGGTTGTCCTGGCATGTTTAAGTGTGGCAGATGCCCCCAATGTAAACATATTAAAACAACTAACAAAATAAAAATCAGGGACAGAACTTAATCACATTGATGAAAAGTTCAATTGTGACTCCCAGGGGGTAGTCTATGGGGCTGTATGTGACAAATGTGATGCATACTACATTGGTAAAACTGAGAGGAAGATCAAAACAAAGAATCTATGAACACCAGTACAGTATCCACAAAAATTTAACTACTAATGCTTTAGCGAAACACATCTTGGAATACCCCAGTCATAGGTTTTTATTTGTGGTTCTATACCAAGTAGATCACAATATAAGAGGCGGCCCTTGGGAGCTTAGATTTGAGGAGTTTGAACTGGAGTGGCAAATTCGTGCATCAGCTCACATTTTGCCAGGGTTGAATGAGTCATTATCAATTAAACGTTTGGTGAAAATTAAAACACTTGCTAGGTAGTTGATAAAATTACATGGACATTATATTTCGCATGAACATAGAAATATATGAAATATTAATAAAATTACCGATTTTTTAGCGTCATAAAGTGATGATGTGTAGTTTTAAAAATTTTAGTCTGAAGAAGTTGGAGTATTCTCTCCAATGAAAGCGCTTACTTAAATAAAGTTTTTGTGTTCCTGAAGCCTGCTCGCATCATCTATACTCAATTCCCTACTCAAAACCAACACCCAACCTCTCCCCAGCCGAAGTAGTAATCTCTGTATTAAAACTTAATCATAAAAACATTTGCATTAACTGCTCTGTATATTCCCCAAGGAAACAACATACCAATATTAGAGAACATACTTGCCTAGACATCCCAAAACAGACAATGAAACCATCATCCTAGGTGATGTAAACATTGATTGGCTAGACATTGCCCAAAGGAACCACTCAAAAAACATAAACCTTTACAACTTTTCCCAACTAATTCAAGAGATCATCAAACCCACAAAAAAAACAATTGGGCCTCCACAATAGACTGGATATTAGTATCCAACCCTAACAATATCACCACTGCAGGCATACTACCCAAATACCATTAACTACCACCACCCAAGCATATATCCTACGCAAATCTACCCCAATCCCAGGCCAACACGTATACAAATCAACGAGAAGTTTGACTAAGTTCCAGCCATCCATCTTTAATGAAACCTTAGCTAAAGTAAATTGGGAACCCCTCAAATCCTTACCACTTAATGAGGCTGTTGAACTCTAACTCAACATTCCTAGACATCCTAAATAGGCAAGCACCCACCCGCCATAAACAAATAAAAAATAACCATGCAAGCTGGCACACAAAATCCACCAAAGAAGTCATGTCCAGAAGGGATAAAATCTGGAAATCATGGCAGAAAAACAAAGACCCCTCAACTCTACTACAATAGAAGCAACGCCATAACCAGGCAAAATGACTAAAAATCAGCGATTAAAAAGCCCACTATATCTCCACCTACAAGGCCAACATAAAGATAATCCCAAAACATTCTGGTCCTCCATTAACCAACTATTACACCCAGGCTCTCAAAGTAACCCATCCCCAGACCGAGACAAAACCCCAGCCGAACTTGCCACACTCTTCACTGCCTACTTCATTGGACACCATAGCTAACCTAACCACCACCAAGACAACTGATGACCAAACCATCCCAGAAAACAATCCTACCCTCGACTCCAATCTAAAATTCTCCCCCATACCCACAGTCACAATAAAAAAGCTTTTACTTAAGCTAAAACCCTGTACTCTGGCCCCTGAATCTATCCCCACACTTCCTGCAGCTAGCTGCATACTCTATAGCTTATCGCATCAGCATACACACTAAAAGATAGATTAAAAATCCCTAGTCCCAGACGTGGGAAAAAAGCATACATTCTCCCCTTACACAAAGGCGGCACCAACGCAGACACCACAAACTTTCATCTCTTAGCAATTCTCTCACAGCTCTCTAAAATACTAGAAAAATGCATCCATGCCAAACTCCTCAACCACCTGCTTGAAAACCAAATTCTACCACCCACTCAGCATGGTTTCAGACAGCACCACTACTGCCCTCCTCTCCTTCCTTGATACAGTTAACCGTGCACGGGATTCTGGCAAAATAATCTCTTCCCTTTTCCTAGACCTTTCCAAAGATGCTGATACCATTTCACACATCATCCGCCTCTCCAAACTATCCACCCTCCAAATTTCCCCACCTACCCTACAATGATTCAATAGCACTCTCTCCAATAGGCAGAAATCCATCAAATGGCAACAATCTTACTCTCCCGTCCATAATACACAGGCGTATCCCAAAGGCTCCATACTTGGTCCTCTAATTTAACGTCTTTATTAACAACTTTCACTCCACTATCCCACAATGCTCAGCAATCCAGTATTGTGATGACTCTATAATAATATGCACTGCAAATTCCAGCTCTGACCTCCAGCAAATCACCCAGAATGCCCTCACCTCTACTGAATCTTGGATGCTTAACACTCATCTTGCCATAAATCCAATAAATAAATAAACTAGTACTTTTTACTCCTAAGAGAACTACTCCCCTATATAAAAACCCTTCACTAAACAAGCCCAAGACAATGCCACTACAGAAGTTGTTCTACACATTAAATTACTAGGCATTATTATAGATGAAAACCTTAACTCTGACCTACACATAAACAATAACATCAAAAAAACACATCAAAAGCTTAGTATGCTATACAGGCACAAACACCTTCTTAGCCTCTGTTCTACACAAACCCTTGCAACTACCTTTTTATTACCTTCTCTTCTTTATAGCAACCCTCTCCTCACTAATATCCAAAATTCTGCAAAATCCAAACTTGAAATGCGTTACAGCAGAATAGCCAAATTTGCCACCAAGGCCAAATTCTCATCCCAACACTAACTCACTGAAACAATTAGACTGGCTGGAACTCCCCTACCATATTCTCATTCACCCAACTAACTACAGCACACAACATAATCTACAGACCCACAGACTGTCCTGCTCTCTTGACACTACCTGCCCAATACCAACCCAGTAGGGAACTAAGATCTGAAAATCATCTACTTCTACAAATAGCAAATCCCACCTTACCTGCTGGTCAACTCCTCTATTCCTTCACCATCAGCAAATTATGGAACTCACTTCCACCTTCTATAAGAAACACAGGCAGCAGCACTGCCACCTTCAAACAAATAATGAAAAATCATCTAAACTCTTCCTGGCTATGTACCTGCTCTATAACCTAACCTCCTCCTTCTCCTCATATGATAACTAAACTCCTATTCTTTTTGCTACTGTTGACTGGTGATATTTTCTCCATAATTATTATTTTTCATCATTTGTTGATACTGGTACAATAATGCTGATTAATACATCTCAGTTTATACCCCTCTGATTTAATTCATCTGGAAACCAACAAAATTCCTGCTTTTATGCATATATTCTGTATACATTACTGCAATCACTATGTGTAATGCTGTATCTTCTTTTGTACCAATTAATGTTTAATATTTTCTGTTTCTATGTTCTTGTTGGAGCTTTTCTCCCTGGGCCTCCACTGAAAATGGGCTCTTTTAGGCCAAATGGACTTTCCTGGTAAACAAATGCAATAAAATAAATAAATGTGCAATCTCATGTCTGATTTCATGGGTCAGTTCTATCCATGCCTGAGAGCAATAACAATGCAATGCCATTTTCCCTGCAGGAATTTAAAGTGGTGCAACTCCTGTGATGTATAGAAACATGATCAAAACAAAGAGCTGGCTATATGACCTAAAATTTTCAAATAGTCTAATTAGTAACAGACCTATGTGGAGCTTATATTCAAATTAACAATACTCAGTAAATCAGCAATGACAGCATCAACAGATGTTTCCAACCTAGGGCATGGAATATCAAGCCAACATTGAAACAATCCCAACTATTTATAAATATCCTCATTGTGGACCACAAAGGCAGAGGTAAAAACAGCCCTGTTTCCATGAAAGGGCAATCTGTAATCCAGAGATTCATTAGCTACAATGAGGAAAGACCTCAGCGTTAGTTAACGGGCATGTCTCTGAATCACAATTAACAATTGTGGAGTGCAGAGCTGTACTTCCTGCAGCAGTTAACAGTGCTGGCATTGAGTAAGCAGAGGTGCCCTCTCATTCACTATCCTACACAGTCTTCTTCTTTCGGCTTTTCCTGGTTAGGGGTCGCCACAGCGGATCACCTATCTGCTCATGATTGCCAGTGAAGTTTTAAGGTGTCAAGGCACACACATGCACGCACTCACACCTAGGGCCAATTTAGAGTGTCCAATCACAGTACAGACATTAAAACACACACACGCACACCCCCCTGCCTAACTTATCCCCCTACTAACTCCCTACCACCTCTCCTACCACTACCTCCCATGCAGTTGTGCACATACACGCGCACACATGTACACACAGCCTCTCACATACACTCAAGTACACATCTGCTTACACTACGTTATCACTAAATTCCCTAATAGTTACCTTTATTGCAGTGGATGAACACAGACTGCTGGTTGTATTCCCTACCACAATGAGCAATGAACAACCACGCCAAAAGTAAGTAGATGGCTTCCTGGTGGCAGTTTGTGGGGGTGGGAAACACAAGGCTAATTGGCATATGCCTCTCAGACTCACAAGTCTCAAACCCATAACCATGCACACTATAGTCAGAGAAATGCACCACTACACCATCAGAGTTCATTAACATGTAGCATAGCCATAGCGACAATCTGATTGCCCTTTTGCACATCTTCATGCAGATGTACTGTGGCAAGGCTGTCGCTGAATAATGAAAGGTTACAGCAAGGTGTACACCTCAAGGTAACGTTTATGAATCTGGCCAATCATCTTAGTTAAGCATCAGTGTCACATTTTTAGTAGTTTAAAATGCCTCACCATCTTCCAGTTTCCATGTCATAGATCCAGAGTTCATCTCTTGGGAGATAGATGTCATGAGAACCAAAGCCCATACTGTTCTGTGAAAATCAACACACACATATTTAAAATACATTCTAGAAGGAAAATGAGTCAACATCACAAAATAATACACTATGAAGATTAAAGAATTATAGCACAAAGTTACATCTGAACAAATGTATGCTGGGTCAAGACTTCTGCTAAGCAATAAAATGTATTATGAATTTTCCTTTTCTTCCTTTTCTTTCTTTTTTTATATAATATCAGTGCACAGTATAAAATAATTAACTCCAACTGTAAAGTACAAAAAAATAAGGTTTACGTTGCCAGTGAAAATAGCAAAGTACTACATATCTGAAAAATAATCAGCTGCAAACATTTACTTCTAAAATATTTTCTTCCACTACCAACTAGAACACTGGTTACATATACGGCAATATGTATATGCCCCAGTATAGCCTTGTTACCTCTGCATTATTTATAAACAAATTGCAAGGGATAAAACTATCAAAGGTGCTTAAGGTCATGTTTCTTAATATCCTCACAGGGTAATAGCCAGTAAGTAACTATGCAACTCTTGCAATAGCAGCATGCACACATGTATTTCAGTTTTAATCAATCAGAAGCTACAGTACCGCACTGCTAGAATAACAACTGATCATTGAGCCACAGTAATGTCAGTTGGTGCAATCACACTACCGGCAACATAATCAGGTCAACAAACAGCAAAAAAGTGTCACTGGAACAATATTTATGTTAAAATCTTTAACAAAGCAAACCCTTAAAACAGCTGTTTTACGGGTTTGCTGTGTTAAGGATTTTAACATAAATATTTAACATCTGAAGAGTGAGGAGTGCACGATTCCAGTGACTTTTTTTGCTGCTTGTTGTCCCTATAGTTAAAGTTACTGGATTTGCTTTTGTTACTGGCTGTGTGTTTGCACTGAATATAACCAGGTCAAATGGTGACAAATGACTGTTGGGCCACAAATCAAAACCACTGAACAGCTGGTATTGGTCTCTTAATGAATTACAGAAAAAGTAGTAACAGTACTTCTGACATATAAAGATTAACAGCCAGACAACTTGTAAAACTGCTTCACTAAGTAACATGTCAAACACAATCAAAAACAATGCAACAGTTTGGATAACTTGAAAGCCCATCTGAGACTAACTTATAGCTCATAGTTTACAGCTAACTACAAGGCTAGCTGCCTTAATAGGCAATTCTAAGCCTAGCCAATTTTCCTCCCAATCCCAAACTAACTCAAATGTGATGAAACTGCCACAGGAAGCAACAAAATTACATTTTAATGCATCATGCAAAGCAGTCAGCAGATACAGTACAGAACAGTAGATTTTTGGGTCTATCTCTTTATACTTCTGCCATGCTCAGCTTGTATGAGCATGTGACTGAAAACTGGGTTAAAAATCTAACATTTACCATTGAAGAACCTGCAACTTAACAAAAGCTCTAAAATACACAAAAGTTAGTGTCTGACTTATGAATACTAATGCCAGTGGGGCGGGGTGAAATCAAAGGACTGAGGATACTGCTAGAGGCGAAGGGCCAAAGCCTTACAGCTGGACTATGATGTACTGAGCTTCCTTAACATCACTAACAGTCTGACATGCTTACTGCCATCATGTTATAAGTCAAAATGCCATGTAGTACAACACTCACCAAGCATCAATAGCTCTAACTCGCACAACAGTAGCACTGCTCACCTGCATTTAAACCCAATGTACATTAATTACAAACCTAATTATAAAGACTTACACAAACAGTGAAATATATTTCTTATTAGGGAACAGCAGTCTGTTTATTACTCAGTGAGACCAGAGAATGGTCAGCTTCTGGGGGAGATCTGATACCATCTACTTCTGCTATGAAACTTTTGTAACTTCTTTATCAAAAATTAGAGGCTGATGGGACTTCCATGATGGCTGCACACTGATTAACAGCTTAAGTTCAGTTCTACTAGTGTAAAAACAAACTCAGAAGAGAAGCCAGTGAACTCGTCTTTTTGGGTACAATGCAGTAACTGGCCAGTGAGCACATTGCCTGGATGCCAGCAAAAAAAGAAATTCAGAGAACCTACAAGTCAAAAGGTGAGGATATTGACTGGGGAGAATTCTGCAGCTGTTTATCAAAAACCAATGCAAGCTCCAACTTTGGTGCAAGACATAATTTCCAGTAACCTAGAGAAAAAAAGTCAAACGTTACTCAGAAGTGATTACAACAAATGAAACAGTGAAATATATCAACTCAAATAAAAAAGGCTAGGAAAATGGAAGAAGCTTTAAAAAGATATTTAGGTGTTCAAACTTCAAAAATCAGGGGTCAAAAAGAAGAAGGTGTGAGATTCAAGCTGCTGTATCCAGTTATTTTCCGAATATTCTTTCTCTGAGGGTCAAAATCATTTTTTTTTATACAGAGCATACTAAGAAGGAAATACAAAAGTTTGGCCAACAAAAAGTGAGATTCTGCTTCTTGTTCTTCTGGTAATAAAGCCCACAGAGAGACTGTGCCAGTGACAGCCTTTCCAATGTTTCAAAGGAAAATGCTTGAGAAACAGAAAAAAATCACAAGAGTTGACTAGAAGAACCGAGGGTAGGTTGGAAATGAAGCAGAGTGGATTTGGGAGATGGAGATCAACAAGAAGAAAAAGTACAGTTTTGTACCTACCATAAATGTAGATGTTCGAAGATCCACATTGCTGCAGTCCTTACACTTGGGTAGTCCGCTGTCCTCGGTCGGCCCGAATATCAAAGTATATTTGACTGACATCAGAACGTCAGGGTACAAATGCGCATGACCGACGTCATATCCTCAGTCTTTTCTTGCCCCAGATGTCAGAAGACCCTAAAAATAAAGGTCAAAACCAAAAGACAGCAAACA
This sequence comes from Protopterus annectens, assembly GCF_019279795.1. NCBI lineage: Eukaryota > Metazoa > Chordata > Ceratodontiformes > Protopteridae > Protopterus > Protopterus annectens. Next base: position 1,248,974,422 of record NC_056743.1, read on the forward strand.
AACAACCAACCATCCTAGCACTAAAAATATGTATAACATATACAATATGCATCATATAGACAACCCAACCCACACAACCGCCTCTAACTACAGAGGGGAAGGAGGGGAAGTGGACTGCAGCAATGTGGATCTTCGAACATCTACATTTATGGTAGGTACAAAACTGTACTATGTTCTTCATCTCACATTGCTGCAGTCCTTACACTTGGGTAGAATCCCAAAGCAGAGGTAAGGGAGGATGGCCAAACTATAAGGAAGCAGGAGCTGCCAAAATGCCCTGCAAAACAGCAGTGGCAAAACCAGCCCTGGATTTAGAGTAAAGTGGTAGGTGATAATGCCTAGAGAAAGTATGCACTGAACTCCAAGTCGCTGCCTCCAAAATATCCTTGGTTGCCACCCCCCTCAAAAAAGCTGTAAGTGGCAGTAGCCCTAGTGGAATGAGGCCTAATCCCAGCTGGAATCTCCTTGCCATGATGGGAATAACAGAAAGCAATGCAAAACCCAATCCACTTAGAAATAGTTTGTTTTGACACAGGCTTGCCCTGAGAACTCAAAGCAAAAGAAACAAATAACTGCTGAGACTGCCTGAACCCTTTAGTTCTGTCCAAATAATATCGCAACTGCCTGTGTACATCTAAAGTGTGCAAAATCTTTTCCCCTTTATTTTGGGGATTTGCATAAAAAGTAGGCAAATGAATAGTTTGGTTTAAAGCCACACTAGAAACCACTTTAGGCATAAAGGAAGGATTGATACCTTATCCTTATGGAAAATTAAGAAAGGCTCAACCGCCATAAGGGCCTGCAATTCAGAAACCCTTCTTGCAGAGGTAATCGCTAACAAAAAGCAGTCTTCCATGATAAATATTTCAACTCAGTAGTAGCTGCAGGCTCAAAAGGTTGTAGAGTGAGTTTCTCCAACACAAAATTGAGATCCCAAGCAGGAGTAGGAGCTGGGGTCTTATATTCTTTGCCCCTCTAAGAAATTGCTTGAACAAAGGATGAGAAAACAATGGTGGGTCACAGTCATAGTGAACTGAAATTGCTGCAGCATGAACCTTAATAGAAGAGAAGGACAAACCTTTGTCCAGTAACTCAGTAAGATATTGAAGAGCCACACTTAAATTAGGCTCAGAAACATCAAAATCCTTTGCTGCACTCCAAAATAAAAATCTCTTCCATTTATCACTTTCCTTGTACTAGGCCTTCTAGCTTCCAAAATAACATTCAAAACTTGTTGTGGAAGTTGAGACCCTCTATGGTTCAAAACAGAATATGCCAGGCTGTTAGGTGAAGAGAGTGAAGTTTGACATTGAGCAAATGACTGTCCTCCTGGGACAACAGGTGTGGAATCGAAGGCAAAGGCCATGGAGGCTTAGACTTCTCAGTAATGGGTACCAGTGCTGACGAGGCCAATCTGGAGCTATTAAAATCATCCTTGGCTTGTCCTGTCTGACCTTTAGAAGCACCTTTGGAAGGAGAGGCAGAGGTGGAAAGGCATACACATGAGGATTGCTCCAATTGAAAGAAAGAGCATCCACTTTCCAAGCTGTGGGATGAAACCTATTTGTGCAAAACTTTGGCAGCTGATGGTTTAGTGGAGAAGCGAACAGATGTCTGGAGTTCCCCATGACACTGTCAATTTCTGAAATACATGAGGATCATCCATAATTGCTCAACACATCTGCTAAGGAGTTCTGTGCTCCCGGCAGAAACCTTGCCTGAAGATTGAGCTGTAAACTGAGAGCAGTCTCCCACAAAATCATTGCTTGCCTGCATAGAGGATAAGAATGTGTTCCCCTTGCTTGTTGATGTACCACATGACAGTTGTGTTGTCTGTTAGAATCAACACCTGCCCTGGAAGAAGTAAATCCTTGAAAGCTATTAATGCAAACTGGACTGCTAACATCTCCTTCAAGTTGATATGTAGATGTTGTAGTCTGGCAGGCCACTTATCTTGTATCCACTTTCCATTTAGATGAGCTCCCCAAGCTTTGTCTGAGGCATCTGTCGTTAAAATCTGACTCTCCTCTGGCCGGGTCACAGAGAGTCCCTTGTTTAGGTGACATTCCTGAGCCCACCACAAAAATTCCTTTTGAATGCAAGGTATTATTTGAATGACAGTGTCCAGATCCTGGCAGTGCTGTGTCCATACATTTTTGAGATACCATTGTAGCTTCCTCATATGCAGTTTGGCATTGGGAAGCACCAGAATACAAGATGCCATGAACCCTAAGGCTTGAAGGACTGTCCTTGCAGTCAGCCCGGACTGATGAGATAGTTGATGGAAGTAAAGGGAAAGATTCTTTTGTTTGTCCGGGGTCAAAAGGCCATCTGGGATGCTGTATTCAGTCTTACACCCAGAAAGCACATGTCCTGAGAGGGTACTAGACTGGACTTTATTTCGTTCACAGAATACCCCAGGCATCTTAGCACTGCTATCACATATTCCAAATGATGAAGAAGCTCGTCCCTTCCTTGAGCCAGAATCAGACAAAAATAAGGATAGATCTGTATTCCTTTTAGCCTGAAGAAAGCTATCACTGGAGCCAGAACTTTCGTGAACACTCTGGGCAGTAGATAAGCCAAAGGGCAATGCAGAGAACTGATAGTGAGAAGTCCCAGCTACTTCCTGCAACTTAGTCTGATAGGAACATGAAGGTAAGCCTCCTTGAGATCCAGAGTCACCATCCAGTGATCTTTGCCCAGCAGAGGTAAAAGCTGTTGTAACGTCAACATTTTGAACTTGGGAATGTCCAGATAAGTGTTGAGGATAGATAAATCCAAAATTGGTCTCCACGTGTTCCCCTTCTTTGGTACTAGGAACAGGCGAGAATAAAATCCTAGGCCCACTTCTGGCATAGGGACCGGCTGTATGGCCCCTATTTGGAGTAACAGAGAAATTTGCTTGTGAGCCTCTATTCTTTGCTGAGGAGGAATATCTGGCATGCCTTTGAAAGGAGGCAAGGTATGGAAATAAAACCTGTAACCGTGGTGTATGATATCCAATACCCATCTGTCTTGGGTAATTAAACTCCAATTTTCTTTGAAAAGTGCCAACCTTCCTCCCAAAGGTGTTGCCAGACGAGAAGGCTCTGGCAGCTGAAAAGGTAGGTCATTGGGTCTGTTTACGACTGTGCAGGAGAACTCCCTGTTCTAGGCCTGAAAGAGCCCTGAGCTCTGCCCCTACCACGTCTAGATCTACCCCTAGACTGGGAAGAAGGATACGTCCACCCCTTAGTAGGCCAATTTCTACTAAACTTTGGAGGCTGAACCTGCAAAAAATCTTTAACAGTCTGCATAGACTTAGCCTTGTCTTCCATTTTCTTTAAAACCGCCTCAACAGGAGAACCAAACAACACATCAGATTGTAAAGGAGCATCTAAAATCCTTGTTTTAACATGGTCAGATAAATTTTGATCCCTCAGCCAGGCAAGAACTGACCCAGTGGCAGCCACCCTAGACGAGGCCTGTACAGCATCAAAATGACATTGCAAAGAATGCTTACCCACCTGTTCAGAAACATGTACTAAATCTTGTAACTCTTTACAATCAATACCTTCCGCCAGAGCATCAACCTTAGACTTCAATTGTGAAAGGAGATAGTTTTGGTATTTCAACATGTGAAACTGGCAATTCAAAGCCCTCATAGCTAGAGTGGAAGAAGTATAAACTTTCTTTCCCCATCTATCCAAGGCCCTGGCCTCTTTATCTGCAGGAACTCCTCTTGACAACAGAAGCCTTAACACCTTTAGGCCCCTGGCTAACAGTTTCTGGGTCTGCCCTAGGACTCTTAAAAAGATACTTATGAGCTTCAGGCACCCTGTAATACCTATCCGGTTTAACAGGAGCAGGAGGCAAAGAATCAGGATTAAGAGAAGCCTCTGCAAAAACATCTTCCACTACATCCAAGACAGGAGGTATAGCCAAAGGCCTATGCTGGGGTAAAAACAAAAATTCCCTAAGCCTTTTCCTGGAATCAGAGAAGTCCTGACCTTCCCACTTAAAATGCTCCCTCATGGAATGAAGAGTTTCTGAAAAAGAAAAATCCTCAGGAGGAGAAGCAGAAGGAGTAGAATCATCCACATCAGAATCAGAATAAGGAGAGTACTCCTGCAAGTCTTCAGTCAAGACTCTGAAACATCAAGCCTGCTCAAAACTCCTAGCTCAGGCTCCACCCTAGGTCTCTTATCAGGAGGGGCAAAGAACCCTAATCAAAGTAATCAAATCTTCTGCCATTTTAAGCATATGCTTCTTGGGCACAGTTCCTGAAGAACTAGGGGTGACACCAACTGAAGCTAAACCTGGCCTGCCTCTGGGAGAAGCCTTGGAAACAGAAGGAGAGGGCCTAACCACCCTAGGCAGGGAGGGAGTATAGTAACCTGAGAAGCCCCATCAGCCTGACCTGCCTCCTGAGAGGCCACATCCTGCAATAACAAAGTCTCTCCCTGGGATCCCAAAGAAACCTCCGGTGGAACCACACACCTCTAAAGAACTTCTTCTAGCCTAGGCTTAACTGCTTTGTCCTTTTTCTTTTCAAAGCTGGCGCCGGAGCATCCGATGGCATTTTATAATTGCACCGCTTCAAGACTAACCTGGCACAATCTAATCTTCTCTTTATAGTGATTGAATCTAGCACAAGAGCGACACCCAACAATCAGGCCCTAAACAAGGAATACACAAAGTATGATAGTCTCTATGCGGTATCTGTTTCCCACAAGAAATACAATTATTCACTTTTTCTGACATCCGTAAACCACTGAGGCAAGAAAAACTAAAATATTCCCAACGGGTACTTAGCCAACTTTGACTCGGTCTGAAACTCCGAAATCGAAAAATTTCAGAACGCCAACCGGCACTTGCAATACTGCTTCTGCATCGGACCATGCGGCAAAAGACTGAGGATATGGCGCCGGTCATGCGCATTTGTACCCTGACGCTCTGATGTCAGTCAAATGCGCCTTGACATACTTTGATATCCGGGCCGACCGAGGACAGCGGACTACCCAAGTGTAAGGACTGCAGCAATGTGAGATGAAGAACATCCAGCAACTCAGAAACTGACAGACATAGAATTTTTTACTTTGTTAAACCTGCAGGGGGACTCCAAACCATATGCTCTACTTCATGTCATTAATGTTCAGAAACACATTTGGGGGGGATAGTTAACTACGTAGAACATTTTGTTCTTATCAGTAGTATTTTTCTAATACATGACATAAATCTGCATGCTATAAAGTAAAGTTTACTCAGTTATTTTCAAATGTAATAGGGATACCAAAGTAAACAGGTGTTCCTGTTTTTGGGGGGGGGGGGTTCTTCTTTCTTTCTCATTGTTCAGTTTTAAGAAATGTAGACAGTGCAATGGAAAAAATCAAAACAGAAGAAACGCTTGGTCCAATATCTGATGTGCTTTTTCTTACTCTTGCATAGGGGCATGGTTGGATTAAGGCCCTTGGCTTGATCTAGTAACCAGTTTTAAGGGGTAGCAAATAAAGAACAGTGAATATAATAAAACGTTTTCCTCTAGTAAATAAAGGAGTGCTTGTAGAGTCAACTGTGTATCTGGTTCTCATGCCTCCCCGGAGGCAATCTGATAAGGAGCAATAAAAACAAAATACTTATTTCTTTCAATGGCTAGGAGTTAATGTTTTCCGAAAGCATTCAAGTGTTTTCACAATCTGGGCCAGGAATGAATAGAAGACAAAAACAGATAGCACTGAGTAGAAGCATAGGCTGTAGCATGCGGCTTAACACTAATAACCTTACTCATAGGTTAATCCAAATCTATGAGTGTTGCTGTCTGTCTACACAGTTTTGTGTGTTAGTTTTAAGTTAATAGGTGTTAGGGGTGTTCTGGATGTGTTTTTATGAGAGCTTTCATTAAAACAAAAAGTTTTGTAAGATGTGACAGGTTCAAATGGATATGACAAAAAACAAAAAAGTATAAAAGATCAACCTGCCAAACATTACTGTATGTATGTAACAAAATATAGAACTAGACATTTAAAAAAAGCTGTTATACATAACTGGTGAGAATAATAACCTCTTAAATACTGACAACACATTCGATATTATAATTAAATGCAAATGGTGTCACAGATGCATACAAAAAAGAAAGAGTTGTTGTTGTCTCTCAGCTTTTCCCGGTTAGGTGTCGCCACAGCGGAACTCCGGTCTGCTAATGATTGGCAGTAGATTTTCATGGTGCCGAGTTGCCAGCTCGACGCCCAACCTTCAACGAAGGCACACCCATTCACGCATGTCTTTCAGAACGCCACTCGACCGGCGGGGAGGACATGCAGACTCCACACAGAAAGAAAGAGTAGTGAACTATATTAAAAAATGTAGACTGCAAATAGGTATGCTACAGGAGACGCATTTGGGAAGAAGTGAGCATGCGAATTTCAAAGGTTGTCAGGATGGCTATTCAGTGGAATATATCTGACAAAGGAAAAGGGGGTACTTGAATTAACTGCAGTAGGAGCTCCAATAGTAATAGAAAAGGACAAAGATATAATAATGGTAGATTTGTAGTACTAAGGGGCTACTGGCAAGGGAGGAGGACTACACTGGCATGTATTTTATATTCCACCTAAAAACTATAATGAAGCTTAAGAAAATTCTAGGAGAAATAATCAGCTTTCAGCAGGGAATTTTACTTATAGGTGGGGACTGGAATTTGACTTGCAGTAGTGAAGATGCATCTGGAGGGTCCAGAAGGGAAAATATAACCAAACAGTGTAGATTTTTGAAAAAATAAATGAAAATATTTTGCATGGAAGATGTGATTTCAGTAGTTGGAGTCCAGAGTGAATTTACATATCATTCCCCAAGCTGCAAAACCTAGGTTAGGCTATACTTAAATGCACTTGTTCCTGTGAAATATAACTGAAAGTTCTAATACACATCCAATAACTATGTCAGATCATGCACCAATAATAACTAAAATAAAAATGCAGGTTAATGAAATAAAAATGAGATGCTTCCTCACCAATCTATTAAAAAGGGAGGAATTTAAGAACTGGGTAATGTAAATTATTTGAGAGTTATTAGAGAAAGTAGAAATTCTTCTGAAAATATAGCTAGGGAGCAGGATAAAATTAAAGTGAAGTTTAAAAATATTGTGGAAATAAAAGAAAGATGTTTAAGAAGTAACAAGAATTGTTTATAGGGACTGACAAATGTTAAAGTACTGCAGAATAGGGGGAATCTCTCAGAAGAGGAGGAGCAAATGCAGAATGTTAAACAGAAAATAAGGGATTACTTCCATAATAAGCATGAGTTTAGGAAGACTGCTGTTCAGCAGCTTTTTTTTTTTTTTTTGATAAGAACTACAGAGCACTAAAACGTTTGGCACAACAACTCAGAAAGCAGAAATAGTTGTTGCCAAGCTTAGGGGAGCATATACGAAGGATGATAATGAGATTCTGTAAAGGTACTAGAAATATTTTGGACATTTTATGAAAATCTGTATAAATACAGAGGTAAGCATAATGTAAGAAAATACCACTGTTGTTGGTGGGTCTTGATGCAGAGAAAGCATTCAACAGAGTAAACTGGGATTTTATGAGCAAGGCAATGGAAGCATTTGAGCATTTGCTTTCCCTGATACAATTATAAGGTTGATTAGGATGATATATCAGGGATCAGATGTGAAAATTAAAGTGGGTGGGTTCCTCTCTGATAATTTCTGTTTGAACAGAGGAACCAGACAAGGATGTCCTCTTTCCCCTTTGTTATTTGCATTATATTTAGAACCATTAGCAAAGAAAATAAGGGACATAGAAATTCAAGGATATAATTGGTATGGTAATCAAGAAAAGCTATGTTTTATTTGCAGCCATTTTATAGTCGATAACACCAGAAAAGGACATCTCAGAGTTGTGGAACATTATGAAACAGTTTCAAGTCTTTTCGAGATACAAAATTAATGAAGCTAAAACAAAGGCAATAGGTACAAATTATGCGCCACACATGAGTTGGTTCAACAATATTCATATTTATGGGGACATGATAAAATGAAGTACTTAGGAGTATGGATTAAAAAGGAGTCTGCTGTAGCAGCTAAGGATATGTGAGAAGAAATGAAACAAAAGAAAAAAAATGAGAAATTGGAAGCTCTGTTTTATGGATATGGATAGCAAGATACAAGCAGTCAAAATGTTTTAGTCCCTTTAGTTTTATACACAGATCAGGCATATTTTTATCAACCAGAGGAGAAGTTGTGGATATCAATTAATAAAGACCTGAAGGATTTTATCTGGGAGGGGAAGACGGCAAGGGTCAATTGGGATAAGCTGATTCTTTTAATAGAACAAGGTGCTTTGGGATTGCCTGATTTGAAGGGGTATCTCATAATTAAGGCTCTGATACATAGCACAAGCAGAAAACTATAATTCTAAGTGGAAAGGGATGATGAAACGGGGGGAAGCTCAAGAAAGAAGGACAGACTGGGATTTTGGATGCAGAGTCTTAAAGAGAATAACAACCATACAGAATATTATATTCATAAAGTAGGAAAAAGTATTCTAAGAACTAAGCCAATACGGGAATGGAAAAAGGAAATTCTGCCAATAGGGATGACTGCAATTAGGGATAAAGCCAATAGGCATGAAGGGGCTGGAATGTAATGGAGAAAACTGGCAAAGTAACAAAGATATTGGGAGCAAATAATTAGAGGAAAAGGTAACAGAATGGGAAGACACCAATAAATTATTTGGACTGCAGGTTAGAGATTGTCTATACTCTTATCAATCCTTGATAGGGAAGGCAGAGAAAAGTGAAAGGCCAGCACTGGTAGAGTTTTTTAGTAGAATCTAGAACAGAAGCTGCTGTTAAAAATGGATAATTAGTAAAGCATCTAAAATATTGCTTGATAACTATAAGATGCAAACAGAGGAGGTTAGAAAGGATTGGGAAGAGGGACTGGATAAGCAATTCACAAAAAAACAATGGGAAGATATATGCATGTCTCCCAAATATGCAACAAAGTCTAGAAGATTTAGGATCTTTGCTTGGAAGTGTTAACATATTTATTTTTATACCCCAAGTAGACTCCAAAGAATTTTTCCTCAGGTAGACAGCAGATGTTTGAGGTATGATGAGGAAGAAAGAGGTAATTTGCAACATATTTTCTGGGACTGTATTAAGTTGGCAAACTTTAAAAATACTGAGTGAGCAAATTCGTACAACTAAGGAAATTATACTTTTGTGCTACGATACAGAATTGGAATTGCCTAGACATAGTAAAGGCTTGTGGAGTCTAATTATGGTGGCTGCTAAAAAAACAGTTACTAAAAAATGCAAATCAGGGATGGGATGGTGGCCTAATGGTCAAGGTGTTTGCCTTACAAACACAAGGTGCAGGGTTTGAGTCTCACAAGGGATAATTGGCTAGGCTTAAAATGGCTCGCAAGGGCAGATAGCTTAGTACTAATCTATAAACCTATGAACCTATGAGCTGTTCTGGAATTACTGAATATAGTAACAAGAAATAAAACAACTAGAAATGGGATAAGTAGAAAAGGATAGGAGTAAACTAAACAGAAAAAAATGTGAGTTGTGGGAACAATACATGCAGAATAATGTTTTGGAGGAATGAGGTTTAAAAGAAGACAATATGTGAATGAGCTATGTAATGTTTGACTGACAATGACTGGACAGATTATAAATGACGTATAATGGTTTGCAACTAAAATAGGTCAGTAGGGTTTGATTTTATTTATATAAATGTATGATTGCCTATGTCATAAGTGATAATTTAATAAATATCTTAAAAAAAAAAAGGATTACAGGCTGCTAACTTACCAAAAGAAAATTACATCTTTTATATCCAAATGAATAAAAAGTACCCATCAGTCTGAGGTATTGCACAGGGTGTAATTGTGGCTAACTGGACTATAGAATTTTCTTCAGCTTAGGCTTCCCTAGTAAAATTAACTTTCCCAGAAACTTCAAAGGTCAGCCACGTTTCAAGCTGCAGAGAGAATGAGGGATACCGGACTACAATCAAGACAGCAGTACACTCTGTGATTCTGTCATTTAAGTATAACTTTTGGAGATTAGTATGAACAGTACACAATATGTACATTATGAAAATTTGTACAGTGACAAAACAGAGTAGGCAGAACTGTAACAAGTAGCATATGGTTACTACAGACATGCAGATGTACTCAAGGGCCTTATAAAGTTATTCAGGGAGGAAAACAAGTGAAGGAGCTTCACCTACTCTACTCTCTTGGGTGGACAAGAAGATTACATGTGGTTGGAGGTACATAAGGGTGGTGCAGTTTCTCCAGTAGAGACCAGGAGAAACAATCTCCCATGTTTCAGGGTTGCTGGGCACAGTTGCTTGATGACAACATCTCTTGCGGAAGGGAGGGCACATCTATCATAGAAAGCCTATCGCATACCCTTTTCTCTTACATAGCCAAGGATGAATGAAGCACTCCTGACGGCTGTCTAATGATGGCCCCCTCATCTTACTCTCGCCTTCAATGAAGAGGGAAAGAATCACTGGATTAACTGAGAAGGGACTGACAATTGGCTGACAGTGGAGACAAAAATGAGCAAAAAAAGAAGAGAAGCTTCAAGGTTGCTGCTTCCCTTCAGAAACTAGGCACAGTGCAGCACACCTCCCTGCATAGTAAGAATACATTTACTTGCTACTTTACTTCAACAATAAGTCAAATAATTACTGTAAGTTACTGATCCAATCCTTCCTGCAAGTATATTTTAAGTGACTAAACTCCTGTGCCACAGCTAAAAAAAAAAAATCACTTTTGCATCGCATGCACTCAAAACAGGGACTGCTGCTAAAGTATCAGGATAGACTTATGTTTAAAAGCAATAACGAATAACAAAGTAGATGAATCAACTTGGCATAAAGACTGAATCTAGTAAAATAATAGAAGTAATGCAATCAACTAGTTTTTATTGAAATGGGAAATGACAACTTTAGTTTGTCAGTTCCTGTATAAAATGTAATAATGATGACGGACTTATGTGAGATTATACAATATTAAGTAAAGTAAAGAAGATTACCATTTTTTCCCAATGTTGTGCGATCTCAGAATTAATAGATTTAGAGACTGCAGGCGTGTGCAGCATGCAAAAAACATAGTTATTTAAGTTTTTTGAACTTGACAAAGTGTAAGTTTGGTCACTTTACTTCAATGACAGGATATCTGCAATGAAAGATATGTCAGTTGTTGTTGTCTTTCGGCTTTTCCCAGTTAGGGGTCACCACAGCGGAACTCTGGTCCACTAATGATTGGCAGTAGATTTTCACGAATGCCGAGGTGCCAGCTTGACATTCAACCTTCAACGAAGGCACGCCAATTTACGCATAACTTTAGAACGCCCACTCAACTGTGGGGAGGGCATGCAGACTCCACACAGAAGGCACTCCCTGCACTCCAGCCGAGAATCGAACGGGAGAACCTCTTGCTGAGAGGCAACAATGCTACCGTTGCACCACCGCAGATGTACAATGAAAGATAGGTCAGTATTGAGCCATATATCCCAAATCCCACAGCAGAACAAATAGCATTTGACTACTTCAGAAACCTTCAGTACCAAAACTGCGAATTTAATTATCCCAGAATTACTTCTCTTAATCATACTGGGGTAAAAGGTATGAGGGAAAAACAGTCCTAATTTTACACTTGTGGTGTGCCCACTGATAGAGACCTTACAGCATGCTTGACATAACTGCAACTAGTACAGGATAATAAAAATATCTTAGCTTTGATATTCACCCAAAATCTGGAACTACTTACCCTTCTTTCATCTGTACCCCTACAAATACTATATGAAGAGCAATCATTCTATGTGATTTTTAACAAAGAGTTAATTCTTACTCACCCTGTTGCTGCTACTCCATGTCTGACTACAAATCATCATCATCATCATCCTCAGGAGGTATGTTCCTAATTCACATATGGCCAATATTTTAACTAGATTTTAACCAACAACAACAAATAATTTACTGGACTCAAGCCCAACTCACTAAATGATCCTTCACAAATATGCACTGTTTATGCATACTCTATAAACATTCTACTGCTACAAAATTACTCCAAATCTGGGATACCAAGCATTTATCAGTTAAAAACTTGGGTGAGCCATTTAAAGGTAAGATCTGGTCATCTAGACTCAAACTGCCACCTTCTGAAGAAACTAGCTGTCCACTGCTTTAGTAATACACTTTTGCATATTCTGACTTACAAGAAGGAAAAACTGTTCAAACAAAAAGGTAGGTACAGTGCAATGAAAAAGTATTTACCCCCTTCCTGATTTCCTTTTTTTTGCATGTTTGTCGCACTTAAATGTTTCACATCATCAAACAAAATATTACACAAATATTAGACAACAATAACACAAGTAAAACACAAAAGGCAGTTTTAAAGTGACGAATTTATTTATTACGGAAAAAACTATCCAAGCCTACATGGCCCTTTGTGAAAAAGTAACTGCCCCCCTTGTTAAATCATGAAGTAACTGTGGTTAATCCACACACCAAAAAGAAGCACACCAATGACTACGAAGAACAAGTTCTTCCCCAGCAACTAGAAGTCTTCCACCCCCGTACCGGAGAAGAAATGAAAGGGTGGGACCTCAGTACCCATAGAACCACATAGGTCAAAAGCCAGAAAATGGAACATCAACTCTATCCTCCTAAAAATCAGAGCCGTCAGGCGGTGTGTCCTAAGGTTTCTCCTCTGCTTTCCCAAACAACTCCACAAAAGGCATACTGTTACAGCAGGAGAAGGTCTGCATATGGAGCCCCCCATTACAAAGCACCAGGATGCTTCCTAGGTACATAGCCTACTCTTCTCCAACACCAGACACCAACAGCACAGAGAAATCTACAAAACGCCAGACATTCCAGAAAATGAGGGTAAAGAGGGTCTTGGTCTTGTACCTAGAGTGAATATGTGGCTCCTATTCCTTTTAGAAGGATGTGAAGTCAGAAGAATGAAGCAGAATACCAACATGATGGGGCAATTGCTTAGCAGCCTAAGAAACATCAAGCAGGGTCAGAAGTGGCTGCCTGGACAGACCATTTCTGCTAAAAAAAAAAAAAAAAAAAAAAAACCTCTGCTCAGGCTGCACCCTCCCGCAGCCCAAATGTACAGAACTACATGTGTGCTTACAGCCCCAGGCAAGCCATCTATGGCAGACAACCATCTAAAAAAGTGGGCTGTGCAAACATGGTACCTTCAAGGATGAAGCAGACATTCATGATCCCAGATTTAGGAATGGTCTCCAGCACATTAACAGCACCCTCCACCACGAAAACCTGAACTCTAGATAAGTAAGACACGTAGCAAGTGCCCTAAACTGCAACAATGAAGGAAATAAGCTTTCCTAATAGTCTCATCCCCTTTATCATGGCCGCCATCTCTACTAGCAGGATAGGAATAATACACAGGCTAAAAAACTCTGTATCCCTGCAACTCCACAGAAGTCACCCTTAGGGTGGGAAGAACTTTTCTCAATTCTGTTTGCCAGTGGATGACATCAAACATCAACCCTCTTGGGGGAAACGGCACACTGAGGTTGCCTCTAGGTATGTGTAATAATCTTGGCAAAGGCTAGCTTCCACTGGAGGAATAACTAAGACATCAGAAAATATGGACCCATCACCAGCCTACTCCAGACCTAGATACACTCAAGAGTAAAGTGCTACATAACTTCCTTAAATTAAGCCATTATCTCAAAAGGATAAACTCATGCACTCCAAAGTTCTGTTCATCTCAGAATGAAGCCCCCCACCTACTTGGCTCCTGTTGGGAAATGAAGATGAAGCCCTAAACACCCTCATCTCTAGGGGTTTAGACATGCCACAGCTTGTAAAACTATAGCCACAAGATCAGTGCATATGTGAGGAGTCGGACCAGGAAAAACCTGCTTCCATACATGAATGCTAAGCACAGCACAGAAAAAGGAGACACCTGTACCAAGCCAGACAATGGTATTATAACGAAGCCCCTGTGAATGAAAACCAGCACCAGTTCCTCTGGGACTTGCCAAGAGTTAAACAAGCAGCTGGTCCACTGACACTGGTGTTAGCTCACCCTTCATATATATATATATATATATATATATATATATATATATATATATATATATATATATATATATATATATCTATATAAAACTCCTCATCAACCCAGGCCAAGAAGTTGGGATGGGCTGAGGGTAGGCTCAGGAAAACAAAGCTGTGCCAACCTACTCCCCCACTCAAGTGGCAACCAACCACGAAAAGGCTAAGAAGAAAAAAAATATGGAAACAAAATGGTACAAACTCCCACAGATGTAGGTCTCCCCACAGTGAGACCCACATGTGTGCCTTTCCCAGAGCTGTAATCACTATTAGAAATGGAAGACAGCGGTAGAACTAAACCCTTGCAAGGTGGGGATAATTCCCATTCTAAGATGTCCAAAAGGCTGTGCACTACACAGACCTACATCAAGAAGGCATACAGCCTGGGCCAAACCTCCAAAGAGAGTTTAAGGTGGAACAAAGACCTGAAATACTGACCTGCCACTACAAGAGGAATTTTCCCAATACACATCCTTCTGCTATTATTCTCGTCAAATTCAAAACCTTTCACTTGAGAAAAACAAAAGGCATGCAAATGCTTGAATCTTCTACCAGTGAAAGTAATGCTCAAGACCCAAACTGTACATGTGTCAAAAAGGAAATGGCAGGCAGAGGAAATGAATGCACTTATGTAGCTACTGTGTACAGTTATGGGCAAGTGTCTACTCTGAGTGTGGCAACTTCTGAAAAGCAATGCTAAATCCAACCATGGAACTTGTCAAGAAGGGTCCAAGATATTACAGTTTGCTTTCAGAATTCAGAAGATAAGCCAAGAATACCCTCAGCTACTAGTGCAATTTCTTGAAAAAATATTGTGTTTGAAAGCATCACATTATCAGCACTTTTTACTCTCCTGTTTTGCTGTAGACTTCAGGCTTTTATTATTTTAAGCATCGTGATGAATATTCCATCTTCACTGTACTCTTCAGTCATTGCCCCTCCAGTGACAATAACAGCCATTCCTATGGGTTGTTCACAATACAATCTTCAATAGTGTGAGACATGGTAATGTTCCACTGAGTTTACAGATCAGCCTTTCATACATGATCTTAATATCTATTGAGCAGCGCATCTGCTTAGTAACTGTTATTCCCCCACACCAACCTGGACTTGTATCTGTACTGTATTGTAATACATCAGAAATGACTCTGCTGAACTTGGATCTCAGAGCTGCATGACATGCTCAACATACCAGCAGACCTAAAAAGGAGAAGTCATCTGTGGAACAAAGACTCCTTTTCCTACATAAGCATGGTTGCATTCTATAAACTAAACGCCCATTTGCTATATGTAAAGTACATGTTCCTTCTCCTGAGTATTCATCTCTTCCTGTCTTTCCATATTTATTTTTATCTGTGAACACCATTCAGTGTAGTCGTTTCTAAGAAATGATTGTGGATCTGTCTACCAGATATTCATAATAAGTATGTGAACAATGGCTGGGGACTTCCAGCACCTGGCCAGCAAAGACAGACCTTGCAAGGGGGGATAAAAATATTAGTTAAAACCTGCTACAAAATTTCACAATACAGTAAAAAGTCTACATGTCAGAACCTGACAGCACTGATGGATCTTCCTTGTAGAGCTAGTGTAATGGTGATTATACCTAACAAAATGTATAGCATTAGACAATGCAAATGCTACTCAAAAAGTTTGATGCGTTTATCTTATTAAAGTATCACTGAAAAAGATATGTGAAACACAGTGATGCAGGAGAGCATTCCTGCGTGCAGGTGAGCATTCCTGCTTCAAGTCTCTGTTCACAACTTTGGTTCCAAGATTGGCTACCTTCTGTGTAAAATATATATGTCTTCCTTGTTTCTATAAAGATTTTTCCTAGGTGCTAAAAATTCCTCCCACATTTCAAAGACATGCCATTCGGTGAACCGGCAATCTTCTAAATTGTCCACAGGTGTGTGTGTGTGTGTGTGTGTGTGTGTGTGTGTGTGTGTGTGTGTGTGTGTGTGTGTGTGTGTGTGTGTGTGTGTGAAATTATGGCACATCATTCAATGAACTAATACCCTATCCTGAATAAGACAATGTGGGTTTCAAACAATGAAAAATGAAAAAGGCATAAGAAAAAAATCACATCCAGCCTGAGTCTAGCTCTCATCTGCCCATGAGTTTGCATTATATTTTATCATCTTCCTTGTAATATTTCTGTTTTCTTGTAAATCACAGAGGATTAAAGTTGGTCAATAGTGCCAGGTATTAACAGTGTCACACCTTACTGTTCAGAAAATGCATGAGGATGCAAAACAAGTTATTCTATATTTTTTTGGCAAATTAGAGTAATATTTAAAAATTACCCCTTATTTTAGGCCTTTTCCTTCTATTAATGTTGGCTCTCTCCCACATTAATTTTTTGGAGGTCATAAATATCAGACTGGTTCATGTAGCTTGGTTATATCAGCAATTAAATGCTCAGTGTAAATACTCATTTAAAAAAATCACAACAAACAATACACACCTCCCACAAAAAAGGGGGGGGGGTTATCAGCAAAGGGTGGAATCCAGTTCTACAATGGAAACAGAAGCAAATGTGTGTTTTCAAGACAATCATCTATTTAGTTGCCATTTTTAATGTACATATTTTACATTGTTAAAATCTACTTTCATTGTGCTTACAAAACATTTATTTTTAAGCATGTATTTCCAAAATATGTGCTTCAGCTGTTTTCCCAACAAATTGTTCATGTACCCTTATAACTATGTGGTCATTCTACATAATATTTGGGATGCTCAGCACATACAAATAATGGGTGGGCACTGTATACTGATGCATACTCTAAATTTGCAAAAGCTGATTAGTACCATTTTCCATCATGAGCCCAACAACATATGTATAAATGAATGATGAAAGGCACTGTTTAGCAAAACATATTTCAGCAGTTACAACCTCTTCTTAGTGATTAGAAACTTCTTGTGGCATCAAATGCCCTGTTACTATTATAAGGTACTGAACAACTACAAATTTCAATGAAACAAAGAATTTATTTTCTCTTAACTTTAGCTTTTAACAGGAAACACTTAAAATGAAAATACAGATGTATTCCACTGCAAAAGAAAAAGTACAGTTTTGTACCTACCATAAATGTAGATGTCCGATAGATATGCAACTGCAGTCATAACATATGGGTTGTCCTGCCTCAGGCAGCCCTCGGTCGGCCGGATTCCAAAGTCTGGGTCTGACGTCGGCTGATGTCGCATTTCTCTCCGACGTCAGAGCGGCTGGAGTACATAAGCATCAGCCGACGCCATTTTCTTCAGTGTTTCTTGCCCCAGATGCCAGGTGCCCTCCAAGGAAGGCTGTAATCAAATTGGAAGACAAAAACAGGATTCCAGACAAATAAATGAGCAATAAACAGATACACCATAAGAGATATCCCCAGCTAAGAGAAACAGGGATAGGAGTGGACCCTAGGCATAGAGGGGTATGGAGGGAGGGAAAATCCGACTGCAGTTGCATATCTATCGGACATCTACATTTATGGTAGGTACAAAACTGTACTATGTCCTTCAAGAATGCAACTGCAGTCATAACATATGGGTAGAATACCATAGCTTAGCTGGGGGAGGAGGAATGCTCTAGGAAAAGGATGGTGTGGCAATCAAACCCTGCAAGACTGCCGAAGCAAAGCCTGCTCTGGATCTGGAGTATAGAGGGAGATTGTAGTGTTTGGAGAATGTATGCACGGAGCTCCATGTAGCAGCTTCTAGAATGTCCTTAGTAGGCACCCCTCTTAAGAACGCTGTAGAGGTGGCTGTAGCTCTGGTGGAATGTGGTCTGACATTGGCTGGAACAGTCTTTCCATGAAAGGAATAACAGAATCTGATGCAATGTCCAATCCATTTTGAAATAGTCTGTTTTGAAATTGCTTTTCCTTGGACTGCAGGGGCGTAAGCTACAAAAAGTTGTTCAGACTTCCTACTAGTCTTGGTTCTGTCCAGGTAGTATCGAAGTTGTCTGTGAATGTCCAAGGTATGCAACAGTCTTTCCCCCTTATTCTCAGGATTGGGGAAGAATGCAGGCAGATGAATAGCTTGATTTAAAGAAACCCTAGATACCACCTTTGGCATAGAAGTAGGGTTGGCCCTTAGTGAAACCCTGTCTTTGTGGAAAATTATGAACGGTGGTACTGCCATTAGGGCCTGCAGTTCCGAAACCCTTCTTGCTGAGGTAATTGCCAACAGGAAAGCTGTCTTCCATGAGAGAAATTGCAAATCAACTGTAGCTGCAGGCTCAAATGGAGGTAGAGTCAGTTTTTCTAGGACAAAATTGAGGTCCCAGGCTGGTACTGGAGCATTTCTTGGTGGCTTAATGTTCTTGATTCCCCTGAGGAATTGCCTTAGCCAAGGATGTGAAAAGACCGGCGGATCAGTGTTATATCTAGCTGAAATAGCTGATGCATGTATCTTTATGGAAGAATATGAGAGTCCATTCTTTAGCATATCTGCCAAATATTCCAGGATGAGTGGGATGTTCAATAATGATGCATCATGTCCCTTGCTGGTATTCCAAATGCTGAATCTCTTCCATTTTGCTAAGTAAACCTTTCTGATGGATGATCTTCGATCCTCTGTTAGTATCCGCTGAACTTCCTTGGAGAGAGATAGGTTGAGGTTATTCATGGGATCTCCCAGGCTGTTAGCTGCAGTGTCTGAAGGGTTGGATGCACTGTTTTGAAGTTGTGTTGAGTCAAAAGTAGAGGCCATTGCGGAAGGGCCCACTTCTTGGTGTGACATATGCTCCATAGTAGTGGATACCAGTGCTGTCTTGGCCAGTCCGGAGCTATTAGGATCCCCTTGGGTCTCTCTGCTTTGATCTTTAGTAATACTGAGGTCATCAGTGGCAGAGGTGGGAATGCATAGATTTTTAGGGAGTCCCAGTTGAACGAGAGAGCATCTGTTTTCCAAGCTTGTGGATGGTATGTCCTTGAGCAGAATTTTTGTAGATGATGGTTGAGGTGAGAGGCAAAAAGGTCTACTTCTGGCCTGTCCCATGTCGAAGTGAGCTGTGTGAAGATCTTCGGATGTAACCTCCACTCGTGTGGATATGTGAAATTCCTGCTTAGGCTGTCCGCCAGCACATTGTCTTTGCCTGGAACAAACTGGGATTGTAACTGAATGTTTAGGCTCAGTGATTTTTCCCAAAGTTGCATTGTCAGTCTGCAAAGGGGGTAAGAATGGGTGCCCCCTTGCTTGTTTATATACCACATCACAGTGGTGTTGTCTGTTCGTATCAGTAGATGGCCTTGCTGAAGTTGGTGTTGAAAGGCCTCGATGGCATGCATTACTGCCAGCATTTCCTTCTGGTTTATATGCAGATGTGCTTCCTTTGGAGACCATTGTCCTTGTATACATCTGCCTTCCATGTGCGCCCCCCATCCAAGGTCTGAGGCGTCTGTGGTCATGGTCTGTGTTATCTGTGGTTTTTTGAATGACATACCTGTGTTTGCCTGGCTTACCGAGGCCCACCATAGGAATTCCTTTTGTAGGCATGGAATGAGCGGTATGATTGTCTCTAAGTTGTTGCTGTGCTGAGACCATAGGCTTTTTAGGTACAATTGAAGCTTTCTCATGTGTAATCTTGCTAATGGAACCAGGAGAATGCAGGATGCCATGTAACCCAGGGCCTGTAGGAATCTCCTTGCAGTCATCTGGGTAAGTTTTGCCAAATCCTTGAAATAATGAGTTAACTTCTCTTGCTTGTCTTCTGTTAGGTAAGCCATTTGAGAGGCTGTGTCTAATTTGGCTCCTAAGAAGATTATTTGCTGGGATGGCTGAAGTCTTGACTTTTGGAAGTTGACTGTGTATCCCAGAGCTTGAAGTAATCGTATGACATAGTCCAAGTTTTTGTCAACATCAATTTGTCGTCCGCTTGTATGAGACAGTCGTCCAGGTGCGGGTAAATTTGGATCCCTGGAGCCTGCAATGAGCAATTACTGAAGCCAGGCATTTTGTGAATACTCTGGGCAGTAGATAAGCCAAATGGCAATGCTGAGAATTGATAATGCTCTGGCCCTGCAAGAAATCTGAGGTATCTTCTGCAGCTGTGTCTGATAGGGACATGCAGGTATGCCTCCTTGAGGTCCAGAGTAATCAGCCAAGACCCCTTGCCCAGCATGGGAAGGAGTTGCTGTAGAGTCAGCATTTTGAACTTTGGTACTATGAGAAAGGTGTTTAATGCGGACAAATCCAGTATTGGTCTCCATTGAGATTCTTTTCTTGGAACAAGGAACAGTCTTGAGTAAAACCCCTGGCCTTGTTTTTGTTGTGGAACTCTTTCTATTGCTTTCATCAGAGAGTCAGCAGAGAGATTTACTTGATAGCCTCTGCCCTCTGGTTTTGTGGTAGGTTTGGCATGCCTTGTTTTCTTGGTAAGGTATGAAAATGGAACTTGTAACCTCGGTCTATAATGTCCAAAATCCATTTGTCCTTTGTCAATCTGTGCCAATTGTCTGCAAACAGAGATAATTTCCCACCCAAGGGAGCTTCTATTTGTTCCCTGGTAGGCAGAAGTAGAGGAAAGTCATTGAGACTGTGGCTGTGGGGCAGGTGAAACCCCTGTGTCACTTCTTTGGTTTGCTGGCTGCCATTGTCATCCCCTGTAAGGACCTCTGTATTGTCCTCTTCCTCGGCCACGTCTGTTTCTACCCCTTTGAAATTTTTCAGGATTAGGAAAGGACCAGTTTTTTGAAGGCCAATTCCTACTGAATCTGGGGGGTTGAACCTGGAGGAAATCTTTCACCGTCTGAACTGATTTTGCTTTTTCCTCGATGGACTTTAACACATCCTTAGCATTAGCACCAAAAAGCTTGTTCTTTTCCAAAGGTGCATCCAAAAGTTTTGCCTTTACATGATCTGGTAGAGGTTGATCTTTTAACCATGCATGTCTACGAATGACTGCCCCTGTCATAGCTGCCCTACATGAAGCTTCCAGTGCATCATATCCACACTGCAGGAAGTGATTGCTTACTTGCTGAGAGTTATGTACAGCTTCCTGCAAAGACTTCCTGTCTAAAGGATCAGGAGAGGCCAATGTTTTCTGTAAATCTTCTAACAGGAAATCCTGATATTGTAACATATGAAAAAGGCAATTCAAAGCTCTCATAGATAAAGTAGTGGAGGTGTAAACCTTTTTACCCAATCTCTCTAATGACCTAGCTTCCCTGTTGGAGGGCAAAGGATTTTTAGAGGTGGAAGCTGAAACACCTTTAGGTCCCTGAGAAATAGTTTCCAAATCAGCAGTATGGGCCCTGAATAAATGGGAATGTGTTTCTGGGACCCTGTAATACCAGTCTGGCTTAGCTGGAGCAGGAGGAAGCGAATCAGGGGTAACACTAGAGTCAGAATATAAATCATCCAAAACATCAAGCACAGGGGGAATAGCTAGGGGCCTGTGCTGGGGCTTTTTAAGGAAAGTTCGAAGGCGCTTTCTGGAATCATAATATTCCTGGCCTTGCCACTTGAAGTGTTCCCTCATGGTATGCAGAACTTCCCCAAAAGAAATATCCTCAGGAGGGGAGGCCGAGGGGATGGAATCCTCTGCATCCAAGTCCTCATAGGTCTGGAAGAGCTCTTCCTGGCCATCAGAGTGGACAGAGTCCTCAGAATCTACATCTGAAGGGAGAGGGTCAGAGGGTTCAACCCGGGGCCTTTTATCAAGAGGAGGCTGGGATCCTCTCTCAGGATGGGCCTGTGAACCTCTAATCATAGAAATTAAGTCAGCAGCCATAGTCATAATTTGTGTCTCTGGAGTAGGCTGGGTAAGGTTTTAGCAGTAAGATGCATGGTCTTGCTGGCTGCCTTAGCCCTAGTGTAGGCCTTAATAGACATGGCCATAGGAGGCCTGGCAGCTCCACGTGCAGGAGTGACCTTATCTACAGCGAAGGTCTCGGGCATTTCCTCGGTTTCTGTATCCGGGGGAAAATCAATAACTGGCGGAGCGATATCCGGAATCGGAGTCGTCGGTAATGCGGTGTCTTCGGTTCAGAGCAGTGGAAAAAACGTCTCAGAGGGAACCGGAACACTCACGGTAGGTTTTGGCGTGGAGTCAGTGGTAGACGCGGGCCGAGGATGTCGGTCCCGGTCTTTACGTTTCTTGGGAGTTTGCGATGTCGGAAGTTCCGACGGCATTGTATAAGCAAATTTTGCACCGAAAAAATCTTCAGCGAACTCCACCCGGCGCCTGAGAGTGCGCTTGTTGAAGCGAGCACAGGCTACACAGGCCAAAACGTCGTGGTCTGGGCCAAGGCAAGGAAGACAGTAAG
Organism: Protopterus annectens; assembly: GCF_019279795.1. NCBI lineage: Eukaryota > Metazoa > Chordata > Ceratodontiformes > Protopteridae > Protopterus > Protopterus annectens. The sequence goes on from NC_056743.1 coordinate 1,248,996,805, forward strand.
AGTGGAAATCCTTATGAGGTATTTGTTTACCACAAGAAAGACAATTGTTAACTTTTTCAGTAATTTCTGACATCAGCTGAGGCAAGAAAAGGTCCCCAACGGGGTACTTAGCTTTTTTGATGACTTCGGAATCGAAGAATACAGGAGCTGACCGACCGGCACTTGCGAACCGCTTCTGCTTTGGGCACCGCGCGGCAACAAAGACTGAAGAAAATGGCGTCGGCTGATGCTTATGTACTCCAGCCGCTCTGACGTCGGAGAGAAATGCGACATCAGCCGACGTCGGACCCAGACTTTGGAATCCGGCCGACCGAGGGCTGCCTGAGGCAGGACAACCCATATGTTATGACTGCAGTTGCATTCTTGAAGGACATCACAGTTCCTTCAGTTATACAGCTAACCAAATTTACCATCTCCTGATAAATATACTGCTGCCTATCCCTCTGCGGGGACATTCCATTTTTGTTCAGTTTTTTGATCTTCAAACTCAGTCACTTCTGTGTTTAGGCTTAGTGATGACGATACTAAGATCTTGAAGATCTAGTTTCAAGCATTATTACAGAAGTGAAAACACTCTACAGAGAAGAGAACACAATGTTTAAACATACTTGTATACCTCATACACAAGCTACAACAAGAAGAGAAATTCTGGAGGACATATGTGCCAACCACACTCTTGCGAAGAAACAAACTACTCCATGTTGCAAGGCTTGAAGCAGAACTGCTCTATAACTGCCCGAAAGGCATGTTTTCATTTTCCAGCTATCCCTGCTCTGTCTGCACAAGTTAAGGAAGCAGAATTTTATCAGTATCCCTTTTGTCAGAAAAAAATACAGCAAAGTTTATTTCAACATCCAAATGTAAGGAAAAAAAGAAGTTATGTACTTATAATGTTGCATCTGTGTTGTCCATTTTCATTCTTCCTCAACTAATAGGTTCGGATCTGATCCTCAGATGTGACTCAGCAGTTACTAAAGCTTGTGGCAACCAAAAACCACTCTAGCTCCTCCCTTACCCATAATGCAACTACCCTAAGTCACCTCAGATCTTGTTAGCTGATTTTTTACCAGAAAGGAAATACCTAACTTGTACAAATGTAGGAGATATAACACTGCATGTACTCAATACAGAAAGAAACTACATCTAGAACTACAATAATGTCCCTCTAAGAGCTCATTACTTCAGAAGTTTGCAAATAAAAAGGTTGGGGGTTGGTGGGCAGGAAATTGAGGAAGAATGGACAACACAGATGGGACTTATGGTAAGTACATTACTTCTTTATCCGATTAATTTTCATGCTACCCTCAACTGATGGGATAGAGTCCCCAGCTACCTATAATCCTGGGTGGACTTTAAGGAAGAGGATATTCTTGAGCACAGTTGAACCAAATGATGCTCTACCCCTGGAGACCACATCTAATTTGTAATGAGTAATAAAAGTATGGGAAGTAGCCCAAGTTGCTGCTGCAGATATGTTGTCCATGGACACTCTGGAAAGAAACCCAGAAGACGTTGCCTTGGACCTAGTTGAATGAGCTTGCATCAGTTGTGATAAGGTAATACAAAATTTGTTATAAATAAATTTAATACACTCAGCCATCTGGCTAAAGTTACCTTTGGGACTTGTTGCCCAATTTCAATTCTGCAAAGGAAACATACAAGTGGTCTGTTTTTCTGATGTCTTTGTTCTAGGCAGGTAAAATCATAACTGTCTGTGAACATTCAATAAATGTAACACATATTTACCTTTGTTTGCAAAATTACAGAATACTGGTAAATTAACAGATTAATTAATATCAGCTTCTGACACCACCTTAGGAAGGAAGGAGGCATTAGTTTGAAGAGTCACTCTATCCTTGTGCAAGATCAAGTATGGAGGTTTTGCAGACAAGGCTTGAATCTCTGAAATTTGTCTATCAGAGGTAATGTCTACTACAAAAATAGTTTTCCAAGTAAAATAATTAAGGTCACATTTAGCTGTTGGTTCAAAGGGGAAATGTATTAGAGCTTGTAGTACCAAACTGAGATCCCATGGAGGAATAGGGTCCTTAAACGGAGGTCTCAAAAGTAGAATGCCTTGCAAGAAAGCTCTATACAATTTATGAAAGGCAAATTAAGAACCTTCAAATCCAATATGAAAATTTGATACTGCTGCTAACTGAACTTTAATGGTTGAGGAACTTACCCCTTCTTTAAAAAGTAAGGCTAAAAACTAGAGTATAACGGATGCACACCAAAGGATGCAGGGTCGCTGGCAGAAAAACTCCAAAATGCAAGAAATGTGTCCAAGATATAAAATCCTACGAAACAACTTGAATGCAACTCAATAAGGCACAGCAAGGAATGCGAACCAGTTCTGATTTATTAAACAAACGTTAGCGCTTTCACCCAAAGGCTTCCTCAGACGTACAAACTCCTGGGATTAACCAATAATTTAAATAGTGACTAGCCAAATCCTATTGGATAACACCATTACATAATTAATTACTTAATAAACTGTGTGTATATAAAAAGACATGTGATGCACCTCCTTAACAAAAAGGTATATAAAATGTGTAAGTGTACTAAAACGTACAGATGTCTGGAACCAATAAATATATATGTTGGAACAACATATAAATATATATAAAAATACATTGTTATAAAAAACATCTGTATAAAAAAGTATAAATAAATAAGCATAAATATAATATGTATATATGATTGTATAAAATATACATATATTAAGTAAATATGAAAAATCCTTAAAACTGCTTTCTACCATGCATCAACAATCTATAAAAAACAACATGACATGGTGCTGAGTGTAAAGTAAAAATTACATAAGGCACATATAATACATATATAAAAAAATACATTTCATAGACCTAGCTAACAGTTAATACATATAACAATGTGGTAAATATCAGCACTAAAAAAAATGCACCTAAAATGGTATAAGCATGTCAAAAAGCATATTGTTATGTTAAGTGTGTGTCATGTCACATCTTGGGCCTGAAGCATCTCTTTTTCCTAAGGATGGGTCTAATATTCACTCTCTCATTGAGACCTGGTGGTCTATCAGCCTTGCACCTTATGATCCACCTCATCTCACATTCCAAGGTATAGTTAATCAAATCACCTCCTCTCCTACTCTCAAACACTTCCTGTACCACAGAAAACAGAAAAGTATGTTGAGGTCCTGAGTTCTTAACATGCTTGGCCAGGGCACTAGTATCAGTGCCAACTCTTACATAAATATTTATTTATTTTACAGGGTCAGAGCTCCGTTGGCTTGGTGCGTTGGTGTACTTGATTTTTAAAAACTAGAGTATGTTCTGTATCATGGCTCAACATGATTTTTTGTGGCCAGCAAACAAATCTTTTCCATTTACTTGTATAAAGTTTCCTTGTTGAAGGTATATGAGAAGATAAAAAAAACATATCAGACAGGGGAAGGTATATGAGAAGATAAAAGAACATATCAGACAGGGGAAGAGCGCATCAGTTATCTGGCTATAAATAGAATTGGAGAAACCAGGCCATCAGCCTGAGATTTGAGATGCTGGGATGGACTATGCCCATTGGGTGAGACAGGTAGTCTCGAGTCAGATCCAGGATCCATGGTTGTTGAAGTAAGTGAAGCCAAAGGAAAGGAAACCAAATCTGTTGAGGCCAGTATGGTGCAATGAGGATGATGTTGCTCTTCAACCTGACAGCTTCCTACAGAAATTTTGGAATTAATAGGATTGGTGGGTAGACATAAAGCAGACAGGGAGGCCAATCATGAAGTACAGCATCCTTTGGTGATTCCCCATTGTAGGGGGGATTAGGGCAAAATAGCTGCATTTGTTGTTTAGGGAAGAAGCAAAGAGATTGCCACAAGGCTGGCCCATCGATGAAAAATCATTTCCGTCATGTTCTTGTTGAGAGACCACTCATGAGGTAGAAGAATGCACCTGCTCAGTTTGCCTATTACGCTGGACTTCCCAGAATATGCATTGCTATGAGAAACCGGTTGGTCGAGATTGCACATTGCTACAATCAAAGTGCGTCTCAACACAACAGATATGATCTGGTCCCTCCTTGTTTGTTGATGTACCAAACTACTGACTTATTGCCCATTTGAACTGCAATCATCCCTGAATGGAGAGCATTTTGGAAGACTTGCAAAGATAAAAGCACTACTCTCATCTCTAGGACATTGATATGCAAGTTGGCCTCTTTGAGGGACCAAGTGCTTTGGACTATGTTCCCCAGAAAATTCCCCTGCACCCCGAATGGGAAGCATTCATGGTCACTAAGGCCTTGGGCTGAGGGGGGAATGAACAGATGGCCTTGTAGAATGTGATCTGACTGAATCCACCACATGGGATCTCTCTTGCACGTCTGGGTAATTCAAATCAGTGTTGACATGGGTTGGTAAAATATCGAACATTGTGTTGCTAACATCCACTGGAGAATCCTCATGTAAAATCTGGCTAAAGGTATTAGTGTTATGCCGCTGACATTGATCCTAGAGCTTGAAGGACCAAGCAAGAGGAAATCTTGGTATTGCAGACTTTCTTGATGTGATGTTATACTTTAAACCCTTGAGGGGGGGAGGGAGCAGTGAAACTATCACTGAGTTTGTGTTGAAAACTGCTCCTATGAATTCAAAATTTTTAGTTGGTTCCAGTTGAGACTTGTCACAGTTTATAGTTATCCCCAGATGAGAAATCTGGAGAACTTGATTTCTTGTCCATATCAACTGATGCCTGGTTGGGGCAGTAATGAGCCAGTCATGGAGTTAAGGAAACACCCGGAATCCCTGCAGTCTCAAGTGAGCTGCTACTACTGCAATACATTTGGTGAACACACCGAGGGGCTGTGTCAGTGAGACTAAAGGGCAGAACACTGAACTGTAATGATTGGCTACCAGCCGGAAGTGCAAGTACCTTCTGGATTGTATGTTCATCTTTATGCGATAGTACACATCATGATGGTCTACTGAGCATATCCAATCTTCCTGGCCCAGAAAAGGCAGAATGGACTAAACTGCGACCATCCGAATCTTGATGTGTTGAACTGACTTGGGCAAGTTGCTAAGATCCAAAATTGGTCTCCAGTCCCATTTTCTTTGACACTAAAGAACCTTGACTAAGTTCCAGATTCTATCTGGTCTAGCAGGACATCTTGGATGACACTTTCTAGCAGCTTTTGTATTTAAATTGCTGCTTCTTACTTCCCATTGGGTGGAACATTAGGGATTTTCCCTTGAGACTGGGGGGTGGAAGGGAAAAGGGTATTGCACAGCCTATGAATATAATCCTCTGCACCCAAGTATCTTTAGTTATGTCTAGCAAGGCTCTCTGGTGCAGGAATGACCCCCCAACTACTTCCAGAGGGGGACAATCGGGCCTCCTTTCAGGAGTGCTAACAGGGTCTGTCCAAGAAAAAAATCTGTGGACCCCAATTTTGCGGGCCTCCTCTGCCATGGGGGTGGCATTGACCACTGGAGTTCCCCCCCCTCTGCTCCTGGGGGAAGTTCCTCCACATGTGTCCTAGAAAGGACCATGAGATTTCCATAACCATATCTTTCGAGCATCTCTTTCATTCCTTGAAAATTATTTCTGAGGGGGTCGAAAAATGTATGCCCACTTCTCACACCTGAATAATGGGTCCTTCACTTTGGGGCCACACAAAGAAGTGCCATCAAAAGGAGCAGTGACAAATGAAGACTTGAAGGGCTCTGCAAAATCACATAAGTGCATCCAGGCATGTCTCCTGATGGAAATGCCTTAAACCTGCTGCTCCTGAGGTTCCTTCAGCTACATTCAAAATGAGCCTCATGGATGACTTTGCTCATCAACCTGACAGCTTCCTGTAGAAATTTTGGAATTAATGGGATTAATAAGAAGCCAACTGAAAAGTCACTGATGATTGGACCTCTGCAGAAATGGATCCTGAGAGAGTATTTGACAGTTCCTTTATCAAATCCCTCTGTAACCTTGTAAAATGTGCCAAATAATTCATCAACCTTAAGGCAAAGGTCACTGAAGCATAAACACAGTTCCCAAACCTGTCCATCACCCAAGACTCCCTGTTATGGGGATGAACAGTGGAACTCTCTTCAGCAAGTTCCTTTTTGGTGGCCACCACCACAACCATGGCATCAATGGGCACCCATTTACCCATAAACCCCTTATCCACAGGTGGTGCCATAATCTTGTCCCATCTCCTGGGTATGGATTCAACTGTGTCTGGTTCCTTCCATGCCCACTAAGATTAACTCAATAAGCTTGTCAGTGGGCAGAGTTACCCAGGAGGTAGATGGGCCAGTATTAAAAGCCTCCAAGACTACAGACTCCCCAGATGAAGGGTCGCTGGGCATCCAGCCACCTTTCTGCTTAAAGATCTCAAAGATGTCTCCATGAGACACCTTCAGGAGGTGACTGTGGGGACCCTCCACCTTCATCGAAGTCCATATCATCTGCGACTGACTCTTGAGGAGAGTCCAACTGCTTCCTCTTGCATTTCTTCCTAGGGATCTCCTCAGTGGGATGCTCTGGTGAGGTATAGGAAGAAACTGTATTACCCTGCTGGGAAGCCTGGGGCTGTCAGACAGGCTTGTCCCTGTGGTAGACAGTGATGAGGCTCCAAGCGCAGAGACATCAAGGTAGAAGAATGAAGATCCCAAGGGGGTTGGATCCGTCCATTCTGCCCATGCAGAAAACTTCCTCTTCACAGCCTCGAAGGCAGACCACTCCAGAGAATGAGAAGACCTCTGCTCCGGAAAGACGAGCTTTTGGACCACCATCCTCTCCTCCTCCAAAAGCAATCTCCCAGAGTTTGAGCCGGAGTACAGATATCTACTGCTGAGCCTCCAAGGTGCAGAGACAGCTCCAACAACATCGGAGTAGACTCTAACACCCTGGATCCTACAGGGAAGCTACGGCTCTGAGAGCCCTTCAGATCTGAAGATATTGCTATCTTTGGATATAAGCCAGACAAAGCTGGAAGGCTTGGATCCGGGGTCTGAAACAGTCGAAGGAATCAGAGAAGAAACTTGGAGCAGGGGTGTAGTAGAAGGACAGACCTCCTGATCTAAGGGGTTTGCAGCAAATAAGACATCCATCCGACTCTGCACCAAGAGGATCTTCCACACCACTCTCTCCACATCTTCCTACGTCAAACTTCTGGAAGAATGATTTGAAAGTATAGATGGGGATCTAGATCAGTGAAGCTCCAAAAAAGCTGAGGGCATTCTTGAAGACACAGGATCGATGGATGGCAAACATCTACTCCTGGGAAGAGAAACAAGTTTTGAGCTAGTCAGACCTGACAGCTTCTTTTTCCAACCCAAGGTAGTCGGGTACATCGATTTCTTTTTTTTTTTTTTCAGATCTGAGGGTGAGGTCAGATCAAGCTTAGATTTTTTTCTTGGATGGCTCTGAAACTAGGGTGGATGAAGTAGAAGGTTTTGGAGATGAAGTTTTCAACTCTTTCACTTTACTTTTGGGAGACTGATTTCCAGATATAGCCTCTCCAAAGGTAAAGGGTAATAAGCCTCTCAAAATAAGCTTGTTTTTTCTTTCAAGGGCCCCATGGTTGAACCCATGGCAGATGGAACAATCTTCTTGAAGATGTAAAGGCCCAAGACAATAAAAACACATGGTGTGGGCATCAGACATAGGAAGCCACCAGTGGAGCCCTTCTCCACCATAACTACCATTATAAAAAAGGAAAATTAGGATAGAACAGACTTTTTTCTTGCTGTCCTAATTAAAAAAAAAAAAAAAAAAAAAGAAAAGAAAAACTAACAGCAAGAAAAAAGAATAACTATCAGCAATAGTAATAATGGCTACACCAAATGTACACAGGAAAGGAAAATACTAACACTAGTATTTTAAAGACGTATACACTGTACGATAGAGAAGGTAAAGGATAGCAGCTATATAAAAAGTAAGGCAAATTAGAAAATATTAAGATTTAGAAAATTTAGAAGACAATTATCACTTAACAGAAAAAATGCTTGAGAGCTATCGTCAACCACGTTTTTCGTGAAAAGAGGCAAACATGTTCTAAGGTAACTTAGGGTTGGTGCATTACGGGTAAGGGAGAAGCTAGAGAGTTTTTTGGTTGCCACAAACTTTAGTAACGGCCAAGTCTGATTCAAGGATCAAATCCGAAACCATTAGTTGAGGACAGAATGAAAATTGACATCATCAGATCTATATTTAAGTGCATAGATTAAATGGTGTTACAAACTAGATCAAACATACCTTATATCCTCCCCAAACATACATGCAATTTCCATCTCTGACTAGAACATGCCCACTACGTTCAGCAGGACTGGTGCTTTCCACAGTGAAAAAGTTGAAGCCAACTGGAAAATGAATATCCACCTCGAACACTTCATCACCTTCCACATCTTCCTCCTCTTCATTAGCTTGCAGATCATGTTCATCCTCATTAGCATCACCCATTTTCAATTCTGTTTATAATTTAAAAAAAAAAAAAAAAAGAAAATCAAGTTATGTGAAAAGTTCAGTTTGCATGAGATTAGTTTATCTGGTAAACTATACAATACACTTTTCATTGCATATAAAAAGTTATGTACTCACCATAACATTCCATCTGTGTTGTTGCCTCTCATTTGCTCTTCAACTTGTGGGTTCGAATCAGAGGATCAGATCCTACTCTACCACATACCAAAGCTCCAGGCTGTGACATCCGAGCTCCTCCCCTACCCACAATGCCCCTCTCCTCCAAATCCCTCAGATCAAGTTTGCTGCTTCACTATATATCATGTAATCATACAAGCAGGAAGGAAACACCCAAAGACAACTGAGCAAGCCAGAAAGTAATACTTCAGGAGCTCCAACAGTAATTAAGTATTTTTCCAAATAATTCCATTAGGTCCTTCCACAGGTAGTGGGATGGAGAGAGGGAGGGTTGAAGAGCAAATGAGAGGCAACAACAAATGGAACATTATGGTGAGTACTTATCTGATGTTGTTGCCTTCACTTGCTCTTCAACCTGTGGGACAGAGTCCCCAGCTAACCGAAGAACTTGGGAGGCTCTCAAGGAAGGATATTCTGGAGCACAGCAGAACCAAGGGAAGCTCTGTTCCTGGAGATAATGTCTAGTTTGTAATGCAATATAAAGGTATGGTGGTTGGACCAAGTAGCAGCTGCACAAATTTCATCAATGGGAAGTTTCGACCAAATGGCTGAAGAGGTGGAAACAGACCTAGTACAATGAGCCTTAATGGAACATGATAAAGGGATGCCCCTTTGTGTAGTAAAGCAAGTTTAATGCAACTAGTAATCCAATGAGCTAGGGTAACCTTGGAAACTGGTTTACCCAACAGGGACTTGGAGAAGGAAATGTAATGTTGATCAGATTTCCCAAGAATTTTGGTTCGATCTAAATAGAAACAAAGCTGTCTAAGTCAAACATATGAAGCTGATATGGTCTTCTGTTTTGAAATTTAGGGAAGAAGACAGGCAAGTTGATAACTTAGTTTATGTTAGCCTCAGAAACAACCTTGGGCAAAAAGGAAAGGTTAGTACGCAATGTAACTCTGTCCTTGTGAAAAATCAAATATGGAGATTTGCAAGACAAAGCCTGTAATTTAGATACTCTTTTGGATGAGGTAATGGCCACCAAGAAGATGGTTTTCCAGGTCAAAAGCTTTAAATCTACCTTAGCTGAAGGCTCAAAAGGGGGCAAGACTAAAGCCTGTAAAATGAAGATGGGTTCCCAGGGGACAACAAGTTCCTTGACAGAACGCAGGAGAAAGCTACCTTTTAAAAAGGCCTTGCTCAATTTAGATGAGGCTAGTAAAAAGGAATTTCCCTCATGTGAAAATTGGAAATGGCTGGCAACTGCACTTTCACCGTAACAAAATTAGCGCGGTTATGAAATACACAAGCCCGAAAATCCAACACAGCAGGAATCTGAGCTGTAAAAGGTGTAAAAACCAAGCAAAGTACCTGGATAAATCTGGTACAGGGCACAACAGTGGTAGATAATTTCCAAAAATCACAGCGAAACACCACAACACACAGCCATGGGCTAAAAGTTTTTAACTGAAGATAATAAAACAGTAGTAAGCGCTTTCACAATGAAATTGCTTCATCAGACTGCCATTAACAAAGGAAATCAAACAGATATAGCATTGAACAGCCTTTCAGCCCTAATCAATAACAGCCAATGAAATCTTTCAATTAAGTCACATAAAAAAACATCACCCACTTAAAATAAGACAGAATAACAAAAACAAAATAATAAAAAACCCTTGTGCATTAATCCTTCAGTCTATGTGCTCATAGGAATGGGTTCTATGTGACTGCATCATTTATTCCTGGTATTTTATCAGCTCCAAACTGAAGAATCCATTTCTGTTCAGCTGACTCCGTCCCCTATTCTTTATGCACTCCCTCTAATGTTGTCAGTAACCACTTCTAGCACAAAAAAATCTAAACTTATGCTGTGGACCATTACTCTCTCTAGAATGTATAAAAATCTGTTAACCAGCTTACTGTGTAATTTTAATTAAATCCTAACTTACGCTCGGGATTAACTCTAACATGTGGAACTTATTTAACTTGCTTACTTATGTAATCTCTGTAAATAGTTTGTTTGTAATATGTAAAGCTGGTATAATGTAATGCTGTATCTGCTTACCCTTTGGAGCTTTTCTCCCCGGGCCTCTGCTGAAAATGGGAAAATGAACATGCATCTAGTCGGACTATCCCAGTCAACAAATGTAAAATAAATAAAAATAAAAATTACCTACAACATGTTTAGTTAAGACACTACCACATTTCCCCCAAAATAAGACTGGGTCTTATACTTTTTCCCACGCCGAAATACACAGTAAGGCTTATCAGGGGATGCCTTATTTACCCCCCCCACACGTACACCAATCTACATTCAACTCATATACACAAATCGACATTTATGTACACAAATTGACATTTTTTGGTACTTTTCCTTTATTGGGCAACAGTTCTAGGTAACGCGTTAACAGTTGTGTGAGAATTCTACATAAACAGTGCAACAAACATTTCAACTTCAAAATATCTACACCTTGGCTTTCACAGTGCAATATTTCATGCTTAACAGAAAGTGCAGAAAAATCTCAATACATATGTATTGGAGGAGGGGAATAAAATAAGTGAATAAATGCCACTTTGAGTGGTGATGCTTTATTCCTTACCCAAACCATAAGAGAAGAATGATGGAAAGCCATAAAAATGACGTCCGGGAACTAGTGGCCTTACTTTGCAATTACCCCTGGATAATGAAACGTTACCATAATACAATAAAGTCAAAAAACTGGCAAGAGCTTGCTGGCAGCTGAAAGCAGAAGCAATCCATTCTGTTGCCCCGATAACGAAAAAGTTATTCAAATACAGTCATGTCATCTTCTTCTGGAACATTGTCATAAGTCTCCAACCCCCGAATTCCAGCCTGAATTTCTTGCAACTCCATTTCCTGTACAACCATTGGCCCCAATCTGTCATGCCTAGCAATAGAGTTCTCCTTAAATGAGCAATGCTTGTCCATGTAGCCTGCTCGTAATGCATTGGCAACACAGCTGTCAGCGATTTTATTCCATGAATTCTTCACCTAAGTCACGATATATTGCAGGCTAGGCTTCACAAAGATTCCATGCTAATTATCTCCATTCCACTTTCAATGTAGTCATTGAGTTCCATGCACAAATGGCCCATAAATGGCTTATTTATTGCAATATCAAAAGTCTGGAGATAGGCAATCATTCCTGCGGGAATCATTACTTGACCTATTCTTCTCTGTGCAAGGAATTTCTTCATGTCTTTAGCGAGGTGAGTGCTTGCTGAATCCCAGACTAGCAGACCTTTCGCCACCTCGCAAAGCAAGTGTCAGCATTACATCGACCCACTTCCTTATAACTGCTTGTGTGCACCAGGCTTTTTTGGTTTCAAGAACGTAAATGCCTGAAACACGTTCAATCTTATCTTTCTTGCCCTTACTAATGATTAGAGGGGAGGTTTTCTTTCCATCTAGGCGAATTGCCAAAATACAGGTGACACGTGCACTTTTGTAACCAGTGGAGGGAATGTAGATTGACGAGGCACCCCTCTGATCAATTATTGTTTGAGATCCTTGGCCCATAAACAGTGCAGTTTCATCAATAGCAATCGTGTTGGAGAGTTGGTATTTAGAAAAGTCAATGCCATCAACAAAGGACTTGAATGCAAGTGCACGTTTAATAACTTCAGTATCTTCCAGCTTGAACAGTGTTATTGATCTTCTTAGGGACAGTTCATATCGCTGAAGGAAGCCATCCAGCCAATGTTGTGATGCTTTGAATTTTTCTGGGGATATTTCTAACTGTGGTGCCACTGCAAGGGCAAATGGTTGAATATCAGCTCTGCGCACAACCAAAGCCTTTGCTCTCCTGTTAGCAATCCATTCAGAGATGATGTCTTCCAGCTCAGGAAATAATGACTGTCGACCTAATCCACACTTGTACTTCTTAGCATTTCCCTCATCAGCCTACTGACTGAGGTTATCATACGCTGCTAGCTATTTTTGGACCATTTAGAGATCCAACTTCATTTCTTTGCAGAAAGCCATCAGCTTCTTTCCCCGGGAGTCCTCTACGATTCCTTTCTTGTACTCGACGGAATAGCTTTCTTTTTGCACTCATCTTGTCTGGGGGGGGCGGTTAATTGAAGACTTGTGAGACAGGAGTGGCAACACAAAATGCCGACAGTTAAGAAGACACAACCACACCTGTTCATTATCAAGTGCATAGGTTTTATGTGCGTTGTCTGTACTTTAACCAATCAAAGCACACTTGCCAGTATTTATGGGCCAAGGATCTCAACAGTCAAGTGTGAGTGAGGATTAGGGTTACAGTAAGAATCGTGGAGGACTCCCGGGGAAAGAATCTTACAACTTTCTGCAAAGAGAAGTTGGGTGTCCGAATGGTCTGAAAATGGCGCGCAGCATACAATAACCTCAGTCAACAGATGTTGATATTATTTTATAATTCAACATGTCCATCGTGTGTTGTTGACGATCTTAACTGGGGCTTATTTTTGGGGTAGGGCTTATATCATGATCACCCTGGAAAACCATGCTAGGCCTTATTCTCTGGTTAGGTCTTACTTATGGAGAAACATGGTACTTTCTTTCTTATTCCTAATATGTTCTAAAATACTTTCTTTAAAAGAGCGATTCGTTTCTGAACAGAAGTGGATTCTTCAGTTCAGAGCTGATAAAATATCAGGAAGAAATTATGCAGTCACATTGAAACCATTCCTAAGAGCACGTAGACTGAAGCATTAATGCAGAAGGGCTTTTTTATTATTTCATTTTTGTTATTCTATGTATTATTTTAAGTGGGTGATAATGTTTTTTTATGCGAGTTGATTGGTTACGGCTGAAAGGCTGTTCAATGCTTTACCTGTTTGATTTACTTTGTTAATGGCAGTCTGATGAACCAATTTCATTGTGAAAGTGCTTGCTGTTTTATTACCTTCAATTAAACTTTTAGCCCATGGCTGTGTGTTCTGGTGTTTCATTATGATTTTTGGAATTTATCTACCACTGTTGTGCCTTACACCAGATTTATCCAGGTACTTTGCTTGGTTTTTACACTTGTTTTTGTGGCTTTGGACTGGAGCATGGGTGAAGGGCGGAATATTGAGTGGACTATAATCCAGCATTTACAACTCCATCTGTGTTGATAGACCATTTGAACAGGATGCTGCGTACAGATGTGAATCCATTGTTTGATACAGCTGAAATGAATAGACAAACAAATGTCATTGATGAGGGTATGCAAGTTTTGTTTAATAAACATCTGAGAGATTTGGAGAATAAACTAAACAAATTTAAGTGACTCCAGTGGCAAAGGTTTTCACCTAGAAGCTGCGTTACATCATAAGGTTTTCCCTAGGAGCTTAAGAGTCCTAGAAAATGCCTACATGTGGTGAGACCTTTCCTGAACTCCTTAAACAATGGCAAGCACTGAATTTATGGCCAAGTGCCGATTATATGGGGCTCATAATTGATTTTTTTGTGCCTCAGGAGAAGGAACTCGTGCAATCAAGGAGGCACAAACGAATATTTGTTCAAGTTATGGGGCTGACAGTCGGTGAGAAGCTTGATATCCTATATGAGAATATATCTAGCCATGAAAAATGACTGTGCAACTAAAATTTAGAAATTAGAGAGAGATATAAATGATTTTAGGAAAGGGGCAGTGTTTTTGTGGCCGAGAGAAAACGCGGTGCAATCTAATAAGGATGACTTGAACTCGTGCAGAATAGAAGCTCCGGTTTCCATAGCGAATAAGGATGACTTGAACTCATACAGAATAGAAGCTCCGGTTTCCATAGCTACAAGGATGATGTCAACAGATCCTGCACCAGTGCCTGCTGAGATGTAAGAAGGGACTATCATGGCAGCACACACAGCTACTGCTGTTTATGGAAACAGCGTCTTGGCTACAACAGATTCTACGGCAGACTTGGGATCTTTTTCCCTCAAACAACCTCTGCCTATCAATCAGAAAGGATGATCCAGATGCAGAACGAGGAGATGAGTACAACAGATCCAGAGCATGGTGGAACAGCAAACAGTCATGAAAATGAGGAACAGATGAATGTACTGGTATTTATCTACTACTGAGTTAACATCAGCACTGCTCTCAGTACTTATTAGAGAGCTTTCATTTATTCCAGCCAAAAAGACAGACATGCTAGAAGTGCTTAAAGATCTTAAAATGTTTTGTAGGACATTATTGTTAAAAACTGAATTTCCACAAATGACTGATAATGTTAACTTATTTACAAAACCTAGGGTATATACGCCTAAAAGTATTTCAGTTATTGATACATTTTTGAGTCTGTGTGAAAGAGATATTAGGCAAGCATGTTTACAAAAACAACATCATACTGCTTTTTATAATTTGAATACAGCTGAAGTAGAAGCCTTAAATGAGCTTAAGGATATTTCAGTCATTGAAATCTGACCTGCTTACAAGGAAGGGGGGATTGTTGTACTAGATGAAATGTTTTATGAAAAAGAAGTTATGTACCTACCATAATGTTCCACGTTAGTTGTCTTCATCTCGCCTTCTTTCTTGCTGGTTGGGATCGGAGCCAAATCTCGGCCATCTTCTATAGCTCAAGAGCCGTTTACTGGCTCGAGGCTACCCCTTATCCCATGATGCCTAGCGATAGCTACCCAGATCTCGTTTGAAATAGCTAAACCCAGACACAGCCACATAATAAACCTGTCCAAAACAAATAGGTTGAGTATACCTGTTATACTCTCTAAGTCAGCAGAGGAAACAAACCAGAGAACACACAGCCAGTGAAACCAGAACTCCTCTCGGTCCAATAGGACAGGGGGATGGAGGGTGGGACGCAAGAAAGAAAGAGAGATGAAGACAACTAACATGGAATGTTATGGTAGGTACATAACTTCTTTATGTTAAGTTGTCTATCTCGCCTTCGTTCTTGCTGATTGGGACAGCGTCCCTAGCACCTACAATCCTGGGTGGCTCATTGGAACAGACTCTTCAGAATGGTGGAACCAAATTCAACTCTGCTCCTGGAGACCATATCTAGCTTGTAATGAGAAATAAAGGTATGAGGATTTGCCCACATAGCAGCTGCACAAACAGAATCCATGGGCAACCTAGACTGGAAGGCTACAGAGGTGGCCAAGGCCCTAGTAGGATGACCTTAAGGTTTGATAGTTAACTCTTTGTTCCTTAATTGATAGATGAAAGTAATAGTGTGAGACAATCACCTGGATAAGGCCACCTTGGAAACTGGGAGACCTTGTTTGCCTAGTCCATAGGAAAGGAATAGTTGGTCCGACTTCCTTATTTCCTTAGTCCTATGCAGGTAAAAACGCAATTGTCTATGAATGTCCAATTGGTGTAATTTGTACTCTGCCTTGTTGGTGTGGTTAGGGAAAAACACAGGAAGGTCTATGGATTGGTTTAAATTATTTTCTGAGCAGACTTTTGGAAGAAAACGAAGGATTAGTCCCCAGAGCAACCCTGTCCTTATGAAAAACCAAGTATGGAGGACGAACACAATGCCTGAAGTTCAGAGACGCGTCTGGCTGAAGTAATAGCTACCAGAAAGAGCGTCTTCCAAGACAGAAACTTAATGGAGCAGGATGCTGCTGGTTCAAAGGGGGGCAGAGTTAAGGAAGTTAGTACCAAATTAAGGTCTCAAGGAGGAGGAGCATCTCTCACTGGAGGCCTAAGGAGAGTGGTCACTCTCAAGAAAGCTTTACAGAGCTTATGA
Organism: Protopterus annectens; assembly: GCF_019279795.1. Classification (NCBI taxonomy): domain Eukaryota; kingdom Metazoa; phylum Chordata; order Ceratodontiformes; family Protopteridae; genus Protopterus; species Protopterus annectens. The sequence goes on from NC_056743.1 coordinate 1,249,013,100, forward strand.
GACATAATGTTTGAATTTGACAAACCAACATGAAAGTTAGAAATGGCCGCCAATTGAGCCCTGATTGTAGCTGAAGTGGACCTGGAATGAAAAGGTTGTGCTAGGAATTCCAGAATTTCGTGGACTGGGGTTGAAAATGTATCTACATTCCTAGCCTCTACCAAACAAGAAAAACGTTTCCATTTTCTAGCATAAGTTTTTCTGGTTGTGGACTTGTGAGAGGAGACAGTCTCACGTACAGCCGGGAAAATGCTGGGAAGCCTGGCTAAGGTTGGAAGTGGAGCAACCAAGCTGTGAGCTGGAGAGTTTGGAGGGATTGATGCAACCCGCTTGCTTGATGAATCAATAGATCTGGAAACGGGTCCAGAGTCCAAGGCTGATCGAGAAGGTAGTGGCGCAGGAACGGGAACCGTATCTGTTGAGGCCAGTAGGGGGGCAATGGGGATCATTTTGCAACCCAACAATATTGCTTTCTGTATGAGTTTCGGTATCAGGGGGAAACGAGGGAAAGGCATAAAGAAGTCCCCCGAGGCCAATCGTGGACTACAGCGTCTCTGGGTGTGTGACCTGGAAGCGGGAGAAGTAGTTGCTGCATTTGCTGTTGAAGGGGGTGGCAAAAAGATCGCAGCAAGGCTGTCCCCATTTGCGGAAGAGAAGATCCGCAACTTCCTGATTCAGAGACCACTTGTGAGGCATGAGGACAGCTCTGCTGAGCCTGTCCACTATGACGTTGGACCTCTCAGGGATGTGAATCACAATCAGAAAATGTTGGGAGGAAATCGCCCACAGCCACAGTAGGAGTGCTTCTCGACACAGGGGGTAGGACCTGGTTCCGCCCTGTTTGTTGATGTACCACACCACTGACATGTTGTCTGTTTGAATTGCAATGGTCCCAGAAAGAAAAGAGTCCTGGAGGACTTGCAACGCTAGGAGCACGGCTCTCATTTCTAGGATGTTTATGTGCAGATGGTACTCATGAGACTGCCAAGTGCCTTGGACTGTCATGCTCTGATAATGCCCCCCCCCCACCCTATCAGGGAGGCGTCTGTGGTCACTGTGGTTACTGGAGGGGGCTGAGTGAAGGGTCTGCCCTGAATCACTAAGGGGGAGACAGTCCACCAGGAAAGGTGCCTTTTGCATGCTTCTGTAATCATGATCACGTGAGACATGGGCAGCTGTTGGAAAGACCACTGTGTGAACAGAAGCCACTGAAGGATCCTCATGTGAAAGCCGGCCAGTGGGATTAGAAGAATGGCTGCTGCCATGGAACCCAGAGTTTGAAGGACGAACCTGACCTGGATTCTTTTGCTCTGCATTAGAATCTGTACTTGTTGACGAATTGTAGACACCCTTTCTAGCGGTAGCCTTGCGGACATGTTTCTTGTGTTAAAGTCTGCTCCTATGTAGGTGATAGATTGACAGGGCAACAAGGCAGATTTATTGTAATGCCTAGCTGGGAGCAGTTTGTGATTGTGTAGTCCCTGGCTTGTAGAAGTTGATGCCTGGTAGTAGCAAGTGAGGAGCCAGTCATCTAGATATGGAAACACCTGGAATCCTCAACTTCTCAGGTGAGCAGTGACCACTGCCATACATTTGGTGAACACCCTGGGGGCTATGGTGAGACCAAAGGGCAGAGCTCTGAACTGGTAATGACTGGCTCCCAGCCAGTAGCGAAGAAATCTCCTGGAGCGCCTGTCCATCTTGATGTGGTAGTACGCATCCTGAAGATCTATCGAGCACATCCAATTGTCCTGACCCAGAAATGGTAGAATGGACTGTAGCATGACCATCTGAAACATTGTTCTTTGTACAGACCTGTTTAGTCTGCTGAGATCCAGAATCGGTCTCCAGTCCCCTGTCTTTTTTAAAAAGAACCCCGAGTAAGTTACAGATACGTTCTGGTCTGCCGGGACTTCCTGGATGACTCTTTCTAGCAGTTTTGAAACTTCTATTACTGCTTGGTCCTTCAGATTGTGTGGAACATCTGGAAGGGATTTCCTTGATGGTAAGGGGGGTTGACAGAAGGGAATTTTGTAACCTCCGGATATAATGGACCATACCCATCTGTCTTGTGTTAAATTCTGCCAGGCTTTTGGGTACAGTGAAAGTCTTCCCCGGACTGCCTCCCAGAGGTAAGCAGCCGGGCAACCCTTCAGGGATGCTGTAAGGGCTTATCAGAGAAGGATTCTCTGTTGCCCTGGTTCTGCGGACCCCCTCTGCCATGAGGGCAGCGTCTGTTGTTATTGTTTCCCCCTCTGCCCCGGTGAAAAAATTGCTACGTGTGTCAGTCAAGGCTCCCTGGGATTTTTGGAACCACATTTTGCCACTCTTCTGACCTTTAGGGTACGGTCTAGAAGGAGTGGAAAAACGGACTCCCACGGCAGAGAGAGTCTTGCCTTCTTGCTCACACCTAGTCAAAGTGTCTTTCACCTGTGGTCCAAAGAGAAAGGAACCATCAAAGGGGGTGTTGGTGAATGACGCTCGAAAGGGTTCCGCAAAATTACACAGCCGCATCCATGCATGCCTCCTAAGGGCCACACCCGTACCTGCGGCTCTACTCGCACCATCGGCTGCATAGGAAATGAGCCTCATGGAGGAGTTAACTACAGAATTAAGTGTTGCCAGCTGGGAAGCTACTTTAGCTTGAGCCCCCTCAGCTGATGGATCCTGAAGGGTATCTCCGAGCTCTTTAAGGAGAAATCTCTGAAGCCGGGTAAAATGACATAAGTAGTTCAGTGACCTCATAGAAAAGGTCGCTGAAGCGAACATTCGCTTCCAATATCTGTCCATCGTCCTAGACTCCTTGTTAGGAGGATGGACAGATGAAGAGGTCTCCGCTAACTCTTTTTTGGTGGCTGTTGCTACCACCATGGCATCAACAGGAACATCTTTGGTAAGGAACTGCTTATCCTGGGGTGCTGTGATGAATTTGCCAGGTCTCCTCAGAGTTGGTTCCACTGTATCCGGAGCTGACCAAGCCTTTCGAGTCACCACGGACATAAGTGTATCGAAAGGCGGAGAAACCCAGGAGGTGGAAGGTCAGGAACCGAACGCATCCAGAAATACAGACTCATCCTCTATAAGTCCAAAAACACCAGCACAAGAGAATTAAATCCAAACACAAACTCCAAGCACTTTACCAGTTGCCTTTATTAACGATCTGGTACCTCGGCCTTTCGCCTTCAAAGGATCACAAAAAGTGTATGTATTATCATAAATATATATACACACACACACAAATTGATAGCAATTATCACAGACACCTGATGTCAATTAATTAATCAGATGCTGATGTAATCACAAAATTAAAGTGACATTTGCAAATGATTCAAAAAAGGAACAATATATCATAATAAACCACATAACAAACGTTAAACAACATCCATAATAATATCATACTAATAATTATTAGGGTATAAACTAAATACTTAGTTCCAAATTAAGCCCATAGGGCTTCAGAGTTTTAAATTTTAGAATCATTTTAGTCTCCAATTCAAGTAATTTCTGAGAATAATTCCCCCCTCCTCCAGTAAAAAATGGTTTACCCAGTATACAAAATCTCAAGCTGTTTGGGCAACCATCATGTTTATCAAGAAAATGTTTGGCCACAGGTTTAATTTCATTATGGTTTCTAATATCTTTTAAATGCTCTAAGATACGAATTTGAACCATCCTTTTTGTTTGCCCTAAGTACCAAATGCCTACCCACGAACAACCTAAAACATATACTACTTCTATAGATCTACAATTGAAGTAAAATCTAGGGGCAAAAGGTATGCCATTAATCCTATTCACATTAATAACCCTCTCACAGAGACTACAGTGACCACAAGGATGTGTGCCTCACAGAAGATTATGCTTTTCATCCCCTTTCAAGAAGTTATAATTCAATAACTCTTAAATTTTTCCCCCTCTTATAGGAAAAAGTAATATGTTTAGGAAAAAGATGACCTATATTCTCATCCTCACTAATTATATACCAATATTTTCTCACTATCTTCACTAGTTCATCAGATATAGGGGAAATTTTTTTTGATATAGAATAATCTCTCCTCATCATCACACTCTTTACTATTAGATACTGTAAGGTTAGATCTATCCAAGGTGCTCCTAGTATTTCGATACTCACAAGAATTGACAATCCCAAGTAACCTATTTTTACATTTTAACAAATGATCCTCGTCTTAACCCCTCTTAATCAACCTCAACTCAACATTATTTAGTTCATTATACCTCTCCATGTCATCACTAGTATGGTCAAAAATTCTTTTAAATTCACCTGAGGGTAATGAACGCAATAAATGCCCAGGATGCATGCTACTCGCATGTAGGAACATATTTACTGAAGTACTTTTCCTAAACGGCCTATAGCCAATGTGTTCCTCATCATGATATAGCGTCATATCCAAGAAATTAATCCTTTCCCTATTATATTCATAAGAGAAGGTTAGTCCATGTTCATTCTTATTCAAAATATCAAAAAAATCCAAAAAATTACAAATGTCACCCCTACAGATAAAAAAAAGATAATCAATAAAATGCTTATATAGTACAACGTTCTTTTTATAAAAAAAGAGTGGGATAAATAAATTGCCTTTCAAAAAATCCCATGTACATAATGGCATATGAGGGCACAAAAGCAGCCCCCATAGCCGTTCCTTTTAATTGAAAAAAGAATTCATTATTAAAGCAAAAACAGTTATGGGTAAGACAAAATTCAAGTAAGTTAACCAAAAAAGTGGTTCAAGGTCCATCACCCAGCATCTCAATCACTGCTTCCAACCCCCATCTTTTACTAATATTAGTATACAATGATTTCACATCAATGGTCACCCAATAATAGTCCTGACACCATTTCACCTGAGAGAGCTTATCCAACAAAACCGGAGTATTAGAGATGTGTGCTGTCACTTTATTTAGATGTTTTTAAGATGAAAATCCAAAAGGATGTTCACATTACTTAGAAAAGAACCTATCCCTGACACTATAGGCCTACCTGGAGGTCTTTCCAAACATTTATGCACTTTAGGTAGGGCATAAAAGATAGGTGTCAACCGTTTCTTAATAAACAATTTACAGACATCCTTATGACTAAAGAAACCAAGATGTTCCCCTCGCTCTAACAAATTTAGAAGTTCATTATTAAATTCCATCACTGGATCCTTTTTTAAGCGCTTATATTCAACCACATTATTTAGTAAATCATTTACCATTTCACAGTAATCTAATTTCTGTGAAATGACCCAATTACCACCTTTATCAGCACACTAAAAAATGAATTCCCTTTTAATTTTCACCATACTCTTAAGGGCCATCCATTCATTTTTATTTAAGTTATACTGTTTTCTGTTCTGATAGAACTTATCCAACATTAATGACAATTCTTTAAGCAAAACTTTAAAAAAGCGGCAATAGCAGGTACCTTAATATTAGGTGTAAATTTACTATCAGAAATCAAATGGGGAAGTGACAATTTTCCACAACCTGTGTGATAACATTCAATAGTCTCTATATTTTCATCTTCACAGACAAAGTCAGCATCTTCATACTCATAAATAGATACATTTAATAATTCATCACCATCATCATATTCAAGATTATTTTCATCAGATATGTTAACAGGATTAATAGCATAGTTCTGAAAATATACTTTCAAGTATAGTTTTCTGATAAACATTTTTAATTCCATATATAAATCACCAAGTGAGGGAAAATACGTAGGCACAAATTTACTGCCTTTAAGCAGCACAGACTTCATATCATCATTAAGAACCAAATTAGATAAATTGATCAAACATAATGTCCGTTCATCCTGTAAACTCACTTGTTCATTCCTTGAAGCGATTTCTGCCCTTTCTACCATTCCTTCCCCGACCTGATTCATTGGTTTGAAAGGAGTTATCAGTCCTCGAGGGATTTGATGTACCATTTGCACCCTCGGTCTCCACGTTACCATCGTTAATGGAATCAGCAAAAGTCACATTTTTGGTACCATAAACATTTCCTTCTCGTTCCCCTGAGGACGCTGAGACACTTCGTCGCTTCTGTGAACTTCTCCTGACCTTTGACCTACTACGCGTGGACTCATGTTGCCATGAGAACAGGATACCGGTCTCATAGTCTTTCATGTCCCGTAAAAGTTTATCTCTTTTGCGCTGCAGGATATCTGTTTCTAAATTTAGAAATTTTTTCATTAATTTTAGAAAATTGCATCCTGAAACAGGACTCCTCCACCACCTCGTCCTGTAGATGCAATATTTCACTTTTTAATTTGTCATGTGCTCTTTGGTTCCGTTTAACCAGTATACGGAGCCATTTCATAGTACATTCTAAGGAAGCCTGCTTCCATTCATCAAATAAGTCATGTTCCTCTTCAGAAAATTCAGTCGCAGGAAGTCAATCAATACGTAAGCCTCTAGGAGTTAAATTCAAGTTAATATACTTCTCCAAGAGGCAAGTGTCAAGGAACAGAGCAATTTCTTTAGTCATGTCTTTCTAATAATACAAAACGTCCATCTACCTGACTGTTCCCACCAACATTCCATGGATCCGTTTTGTTAAACTTCCTTTCACGCTCACTAACCACATCAGCAAAAAAAGTTGCTCCTGGCATATTAATCTGCCCCGAAGCTCCAGCTGCCTGAGTCATCTTACAACCGGTAAGTGTCTGGATAAAAAGCAGCAGATAAATCCAAAAACACCAAAAAGTGTATGTATTATCATAAATATATATATACACACACACACACACACACACACACACACACACACACACACACACACACACACACACACACACAAATTGATAGCACACATAAATTGATAGCAATTATCACAGACACCTGATGTCAATTAATTAATCAGATGCTGATGTAATCACAAAATTAAAGTGACATTTGCAATTGATTCAAAAAAGGAACAATATATCATAATAAACCACATAACAAACGTTCATCCTCTATAAGGGCTAGGGGATTCCAGTTCCCCCTCTGCTTAAGCATTTCTAGGATGTCCGAGAAGGAAACATCTTCAGAGGGGGATCTCGGGGACCCTTCTGAATCATCTAAGTCTGTATCAGAAGTGACAGACTCAGGGGAGTCAATGTGCTTCCTCTTGCACTTCTTAAGAGGGGGGCTCCTCTGAATGATCAGGGGAGGCCTCGGAAGAAGAGGAAACACCCAAAGGGGTGCCCTGTATCGCTGGTTCCCTACGCTTGGGTTCTGGAGGAGGAGCAGAGGTTGGCACAGGCACTACAGGGGATGGAGCCGGTGGGGCCGATAGTGGAGCTGACTCCGTGGCCAGCACACTCCTCATGACATCGAAGGCATCCCTGCCACGATGCAGAGAAAGCTCCGGTTCAGAGGAAATCAGAATCTTTCTCTGCACTGAGGGAGACGGCTCTGAGGCAGATGTAGAAGCAGAGCTCACCTGCACCCCCGAGAGGGAGTGCAGGGTCAGACAAGGGTCTGATGCCACTCCACTCACCCCCTCGGAGCAGACAAGGGAACCCCAGCACCCAGATCCCTCGACGGACGGCACCACTGAGGGGATCGGAGCAGACGTCGGAACTGAAGGAGATATTATCGGAGCAGACGGTTCCACTACACGAACCCAAACGAACTCCGGCTCCAAACTCATTGGAGTCGGAGGAGGAACATCGAGAGAAGTGGATGGAGCAGACACCTGTTGAGGAGAGCTGGACAACATCTTGGCAAGTGCCTGCGACTTTAGCAACCTACTGACCACTCTATCCACATTGTGATCAGACAGCCTAGAGGATCGGTGACTGCGCTTGCTCTGAAGCAACGGAGACAGAGGAGCTGAATGTACCGATTCCAATGAAGGGGACCTCAGCCTCTTGTGGCTCAGCGAAGGCTCCGAAGTTTCTGATGGAGCCTACGGGGAGATAGTCTTATCGGTGCCAGCCAGAACCAAAGTAGAAGGTAGAGTCTGAGCTGACGGCTTGGTAGATTTGGAGGATTTCACAGGATGAGAGCTCTTGGCTGGTGAATCCTGGAGTTTTAGAAGACCCCTAAGAATAAGCTTATTCTTACGCTCCTGCAGGACTCTTGGAATAAAGGCATGGCAGATCGAACAAGAGTCCTGCAAGTGCACAGCGCCTGAACAATAGACACAAGAAGTGTGCCCATCTGTCAGAGACATTTTCTGACAGCATGAGTCACACTTGAATCCAGACACTTTGGATTCCTTTGACATCCTGAAAGAAGGAAACAATTACAGCAACAGCTACCAAAAGCAAAATACAGTCTACACAAACAACACACTGTACAACAAGACTATAGAGCTAAAGGTTTGTTTTTTTTTTTAAATAGGAAAGCCTCCAACTTAAACGGCTAGCCTATGAAAGAAAAGTAGAAGGAAAGCCTCTAACCTAAACGGCTAACCTGACAAGAAGAGGATAGGGGGAAGGGGTGGGGGAGAACTCTCTAAATTAAACGAGTTCTCAAGGAAAAGAAGGGATACTACAACTAAACACTAGCTATCACAAGAAAAAAAACAAGACTAATCATTAACAATAAAACACTGAAAATATAGAAGTCTAGAGTAATAAAGTTATACAAAAAACTTTATACCAGCCTGAGCCAGAAAAAAGTACAGTTGTGTACCTACCATAAATGTAGATGTTACAGTGTATTCACTGTTGCAGTCATTACTCAAATTACATAAATGTATGATTTGTCCTCAGAGAAACCCTGACTGGATGAAAAATGATGAAAGGTTCCATAGCCATGAGTGCCTGTAACTCCAAGACTCGCCTTGCAGAGGTTATTGCTAGGAGCAGAGCTGTTTTCCAGGATAAGAATTTTATATCCGTTGTCGATGCTGGCTCGAAAAGAGGCAGTGTGAGTTTTTCCAAAACATAATTGAGGTCCCAGGCCGGAATTGGGTGCTCTCCTTGGAGGCCTAATGTTTTTGGCCCCTCTGAGGTACTGCCTTATTAAAGGATGAGAAAAGATAGGTGGTTCTGTATTGTAATGGGCTGAAATGGCAGAGGCATGAATCTTAATAGATGAGAAAGAAAGGCCTTTGTTTAGCATCTCAGTTAGGTATTGTAAAATCTGAGGGATATTTGGTACATATGTGTCAATGCCTTGTTCCTGGCTCCAAGCACAGAATCTCTTCCATTTTTCTGCATAAGATTTTCTGGTACTGGGCCTCCTGGCCTCCAAGATAACATCCATAACAGCTTTTGAAAGAGGAGTGTTCTGAATGGCTACATTATCCACCATGCTGCCAGCAAGAACGAAGGCGAGATAGACAACTTAACATCAAATGTTACAATATTTAAGTAAGTGATGCTTCTGTCTTTCTACACGTTTCTAAGGGATTTGTTAGTGGGATTATGGACAAAGTGTCATTTTAAGTGTTTAATCTGTTAATGTGTGGTCCCATTTCTGAAGACTTGCTTAAATACTTAAATGTAGAGCATCCTACTGTTCCTTTACTATATGGTCTACCCAAAATACATAAGGACATGGTTAGTCTACCCATGAGACCTATACTGTGTAGTGTAGGGTAGGTAACTGAACCACTGTCAATATATGTAGAGAAAACCGTTCGTCCTGTTTTAGACAATGTGAGTAATGTACTCGGAGACACCAAGTGTTTTTTTAAAAGAGCTATATGACAAAAGTTACTGGTGTCAATAGTGAATATTTTTTCATGACTATGGATATAGAGTCTCTCTCTACAGTCATCCCCAACATCTGGGGTGTAAATATTAGGGAATTTCTAACGGGGAAAAAAGCTTTCACTAATGTTAAAGTGAACTTAATTTGTATGCTCTTGGATATTATCTTGGAGAATAATATATTCTTGTTTAAAGAAGAGTTTTATCTTCAGAGGGTTGGCGTAGCTATGGGCATAGCATGTGGTAATAGCTATACCAACTTAGCTCTTGCTCAATAGGAAGAAACGCAAGTGTTATGTAATAATGATTTCTCCAGATATATCATCTGGTACACCAGGTTTGTGGATGTTATATTTTTTCTATGGGGAGGGTCACTCCAATTACTTCATAGGTATGTAGAATATTTGCAGAATACAATGTCTTTTTTGAGATTCACTTGTCAGTACTCGGAGATTAAATACATTTTCTTGATGTGACCGTTAGGAAGACAGACTTTGGATCTAAGAGTACCAGTTTATATAGGAAACCAACACATAAGAATAACTTCTTATACAAGAACAGTATGCATCCTAGACATGTTGCTAGGAATGTGGCAAGAGGGCAGGTTTTGAGAATAATGAGGCAACATAGTGAAGATACTCAGATGAGAGCAGCACCACAGTAACTGAAAAGTGATTTTCTATCTAGGGGATATACAGCAAAAGAATTAGACTACTGTACTGATCGATGTCTTAGAGAGAGAATCTAAGGATAAACCTTATTTTTCCGATGTGGTAAATGCTTATAACATGAATCAGAGTACCAATTATGGTAATATTAGAATTCCATTGACATACTCAAATGATGTCAATTCAATGTTTTCTGTGAGATATTTAAGAAGAACTGGAATGTACTACAAGCATCATATCAGCTTATGGAAATAGTAGGAGATAGGCCCCTCTTTACCTTTAGAAATAATTTAGCACTAAAGAGACAACTTTGTTATAGACCTTATAAATATGGCACATTTGCTGATTGAGAGAGACTTGGGACTTATTTTTGCAGGGGATGTTCTGCATGTAGTCATATAAAATATAGGACCTAGCTATAGGCACCCTAGTGAGGGTTTCTTAATAGAGTGCAAGTTCTATGCCGATTGCAGGACCTGCAATGTAGTTTACTTTAGCTACCGGGTGTTCTGCCATGTAAACTATATTGGAAAGACTAATCGCACTTTTAAAGAACGTATTTTAGAACACAGTAGGGATATTAGGAATAGGAAATAAATTAGTGCCTTAGCTAAACATGTTATAGATAATGGTCCACAGTATCAGTTTATATTTTTTGTGCTAGAAGTGGTTACTGACATTAGGTAGACCGGAGTCGAGGTAACTATACCTGTCAGCTCTGATGTCTCAAAACTCCAGGAAAGCTTGGACCCAATGACTCCAAAACCAGAGGTCAAATCAGAGAAGGAGAAATAGGAGTAAAGATAAGAATATTGCTCGCGGAACCAAGGGGGGTGAGGGAGTAGGCAAGATCCCCAGCTGGATTTTTGCCTTCAGAAATTTAAACATCGCACTGTCAACCTCAGCTTCGGAAAGGCTGCAAGAAGACTTAATGGAGGAAGCAACATAAGCAGGCCTAGAACCATGTCTGGTTTGCTGAAGAAGAGCAGACTTGGGTCTGGATGTCACTGGTTTTGGGGAGAAACTTCGGCTCCAATGCTGAGGAGAGGCCTGGATGACTACAGGAGCTGAGGTGGTCAAGCTCTGGAGGTCTGGAAGTCTTGACAGGACATTCCCCAAACCGGCAGGACTTACTGGGGGATCTTTTGCCGTCTTTGTTCTTTTTGGCAGGGGTTTGAGCCCCTGAAGTGGATGCTGTGGTAGAAGAAGCTGAACTAGGCACAACGCCTTTCAAGATCAACTTATTTCGTCTGTCAGTAAGTACATGCTGGTTAAACCCGGCACATATGGTGCAAGAGGAGTCTAACTGGGCAGCACACTCAGAATGAGCATCTGAGAGTGAGAATTAGTGCCCACAAGTTACACACTTCTTGAAACCGGCAGGTTTGGGATCGACATAGCTACAGACATAAACCAACCCACTGTGCACACATACAATAACAACACAATATTAAAGCCATTACTGAAAAAAATTAAATGAATGCATAGATATAGATATATATATATATATATATATATATATATATATATATATATATATATATATAGATATAGATATGTGTGTGTGTGTGTGTATATATATTATATATAGTAAAGTTAGAAAAAGGGGTAGGGAAGAGAAAGGGAAACTTACGAGACGGACTACACAAATTTACAAAGTTCTAGGACAAGACGGAAAATTATAAGATAAGGACTAATATTCAAGAAGAATATTCATGGAGAAGAGATATACATAGCACAAAAAATAATGGACAAAAAATAATGGACTAAACTGACAGGAAAACACAGAAGAGCTCAGATAATGAGATACTCTATGCCGAATGAAATACATCAAAACAAGACCTGAGGGATTTGGAGGAGGAGCATTATAGGTAGGAGACAAGGTCAGATGTTGAAGCTTGGAGCTTTGGTAAGCGATCCTTGGATCTGAACCCACAGGTTGAAGAGCAAATGAAGGCAGCAACATCAGATTACTTGATTTTACATGCTGAAGATAAAAAGGGTCACTGGCCAGGTGCATCACTATTTTGTTGTTATACTTTTCTTTACGTAAAAAGCTAAAGTAAACAGATAAACTATATTCTAATAAAGTTTTTAACAACATGCAGTATTAAGCATGGTGCATGGAGAAAATACACACTGTATGTTAGTAATGAGATCAGAAAGTAGCAAAAAAAAAAGGCACAAGTAGGCAGTGGCTGTACACAGAGAAAAGGGAGTACCATAAAGTTTTCATCCGGATTTTGGATCATAACAGCTGTATATAATTTAGTGATATCCTCATAAAAATAATAATTCATAAAGACATGCATACATACTGATTAAGAAAAGGTTCATAGGTAGGTACTAGGCTATTTGCCCAAGGGCCTACTTAAGCAGAGCCAGCAAGGTACCATAGCTTACGCTACCCGAGAAAGTTATTTTCCTGTGCCACTGTCCAGCAGACACACAGAAGTGATCCCCGGGATGCATTTCCTATTTCCCATCCACTCATCAAGATTTTTCTTGAGTGCTAATGAAGAACTTTGCTTGACATACATGGGTAGCCTGTTCCAGAGTATAGGAAGTCTCTGGGACAGGAATCTATCCCTCCAGTGTGTCCTGTTTATTGTGGTGACAAGGTTTAGGTCCCTAGAGCGTGTAGCTTGGAGGGATTGGGATTTCTTTAGGTGTAGCATGTCGAACAGCTCTGGGTTTGACATAGCTTTATATGTTAGGCAGAGATCACCTCGGAGTAGGCGATATGCTACGGAGTAAAGCTGGAGTTTTTTGAGGCAGTCAGTGTAGGGCATTTGAGGCCAGTAATCCTCTGTGTGAGGTACTTCTGTGGCCTTTCCAGCTGCTGCAGATGTCTTGCGAGGTACATTGCAAAAGGGGCGTTGTACTCTACAATGGGTCTAATGAGTGACGAGTAGAGGGGAACAATGACCTGTTTTTTCCTAGATGAGAACCCTTTTATGATGATTTGTGCCACGTAGAAGGACTTCCTGACTACTGTGGCGATGTGACTATCAAAGGAGAGACTACTGTCCACCTGAGTCCCAAGGTCTCTTATCATGCATTCGGTGTTAAGTAGATTGCTACCTATGTGGTAGTTCATGGGTACAGAGTTTTGACCAAAGGGATGACACTGCACTTTTTGGCACTGAGCTTGAGGACATGGCTCGGACACCAGGCATCTCTCAGTGAGGCCCTTCTGTAGGATGTCCACATCATTTGGGGACATGACTATGGCTCCTAGTTTGCAGTCATCTGCGAACTTAGCCAGCCAGAAGCCTTCTGTGTTTGCCTGTACTTCAGAGAAGTAGATACCAAACAGGAGAGGTCCCAGGACGGAACCCTGTGGCACTCCACTTGTCACTGCCTTGAGGTCAGATTTGGAGTCTGCAACTTTTACAGTGTGGGTTCTGTCAGTGAGCCAGTTGGCACCCCATCTTGTGGCGTAGGGATTTATACCTAGTTTAGTGAGTTTGGATATAATTCCAGAATGGGGGATGGTGTAGAAAGCCTTGGCGAGGTCAAGATAGGCTGTGTGAACCACCTTACCCTCATCCACGGCTTTGGTGACTGCCTTAAAGAAGTCGATCAGGAGGCATGATCTGCCTTTCACATACCCGAACTGGGTGGGATCCAGAGTTTGGAGGTTACCAATGTCTTTGTTTATGAGTTCCAGGTGATGAGTTCCATGATGATACATTCCATGGCCTTGCAGACCAGGCTCGTCAGGCTAATAGGTCGATAGTTCCCGGGATCAGTGGTGGCTCCCCCTTTGTGGAGTGGGATAACTGTTGCTGTGCGCAATTCAGTGGGCACAAAGCCTGATGGGAGGCTATTACTGAATGTGGTGCTTAAGTGGGGAGCCAGTTCGTTCTGATGTTCGTGTAAAACGTAGCCTGGGATGTTGTCCGGTCCCATGGATGCTGTGTTTTTGGCTTTAGAGAGTGCAGCTTTTACCTGTGTAGTTGTGATTACAGGGACTCTGCTTTCGTTCCTGTACAGATATGGGCCCTTTAGGGGGTGAGAGGGAGGGTAAAGTTAGCACTGAACCGATCTGCCAGGATGTTGGCAATATCAGTTGGTTCTGTAATTTTCGTGCCTTTGTGCTGTAACTCAGAACAGATCTGGGTGTTGCCATCTAGATTTTTGACATAACTATAGAATGCTTTGTGGTTGTCCTTGGATTTAGTGGCGATTTTGTTTTCGTAGCTAGCTTTGGAGGATCTTATAAGGGATCTCAACTTCTTACTGAGGCTGACCAGGGAGCTCCTCCACTCATGGGATTTTACTGTCTTTTGCAACAGTTTCTTCCTTCTGTTGTACAGTTTGTTTATGGCAAGGGACCACCAGATTGGCTTCCTTTTTTTGGAGGACAACATCTTGGTTCTGTTTGGGATAGCACAATCCATGCACTCGTGTAAGTGCCTAGGAGTGTCCACTGGTCTGATTACTTCTAGATTACAGGGACACCTAGGACAGGCCAAGAAACATAATGGGCTCTGAATAACACCAGTTAACAATGAAGTGTATTTAAAAAATATAAAATCATTTATCAGATGTACAAAAACTTAAAAGCTCTAGTATAAAATGGAAAATACAGGTTTCCGAATCAATAAAACAGGTAAATATAATGCGTCAGTTGTGTTTCTTCCACAGTACCCTACCATATATCTGATGTGCATGGCTGTCTCAGCTAGTAAACCTGCACCTAAATACAGTAAGTAAATAATGTGACTATTAGCTGTTAATTAGTGGAGGAAAAAAATACTGTTGATAGAGGTATTCATTGTAACAGCAGTCATACAAAGGCAAGGTCACTGTAACAATAAATCATGCAAATTGGGTTTAGTCATCAGTGAAGCTGCAATGATTCAACTACCTGTTCTGCAGCTGTTCTTTTTCCCTACAAAAGCCAGCATTGGTCTCATGTTAACAGATACTGACATTTGAAATCATGACACTCCTATGCACAGTGTCAGGATTATAGGATCATAGGAAGTAACTAGGCTAATGGCCCTTTGACCCTTACAAGCCTAGCCAAGCTCTACTCATTTCCATGATCAGCACCTAGTGCCCCTGTCCAAGAGGGAGGCAGGTGGAACCCTCCCCAGGGTGAATTTACGGTTACCCATCCAATCATCCAGACCGCGTCTGAAGAGGGTTAGTGAGGTGCTCTGTTTGACAAGAAGGTGTAGTAATCTCTGAGAGACAAATCTGTCTCTCCAGCAGGTTCTATTAATGTCACATAACAGGTTAAGATCTGAGCAAGTAACCCGTGTACCATCTGACTTGCGGATATGCATCACTTCCAATAAAGCAGGGTCAGAGATTGCCTTATATGCAAGGCAGAGATCACCTCTGAGTAATCTGTATGAAACAGAATAAAGTGGCAATGATTTCAGACGATCAACATAGGACAGATGCTGAAGACAGTGAATTTTCCTTGTGTGGAACCTTTGTGGTATCTCCAATTGCTGCAGGTGCTTGGAAAGGTACATACCAAAAGGGTATTGTACTTTATTATTGGCCTGATGAGGGAAGAGTACAGGGAGGTTTATAACTTTTTTCTGGAGGCAATGCCCTTACTTGAGACAAGCAATATAGAATGCCCTTACCACTGTGGAGACATGGTGATCAAAGGTAAGGTTGCTGTCAACCTGTGTGCCCAGGTCTCTCACCACTGAATGCATACTTAAGGTGTTGCTATTGATGTGGTAGTTAGCAGGAACATCACTCTTACCGAAAGGGATGATAATACATTTTTTTGCATTCTGTTTAAGGCCATGACTTTGGCACCAATCATTCCTTTGTGTAAGACCATCCTGTAGGATGTTGACACAATTTGGAGATTCTCTGACCACTCAGAGTTTGCAGTCATTGGCAAACTGTCAGCCACGAACCTTTAGTTTTTGCTAGTACACCGGAGAAATAGATTCCAAACAGTAGAGGTCCCAAGACTGATCCCTGTGTAACACCACTGGTTAAAGGTCTGCTGTTGGAGGTTGACTCCCCTACTTTGACTATATGGGTTCTATCAGTGAGCCAGTTAGCGACCATCTAACGATAGAAGAGTTGATACCAAGCTGGATGACTTTGTCAATGATCCCAGAGTGGGGAAAAGTGTCAAAAACCTTGCATAAGTCTAGGCAGGCTGTATACACAGACTTCCCCTCATCCACGGGCTTGGTGATAGTCTCGAAATAGTCCACAAGGTTTAACAGGCATGATCTCCCTTTAACAAATACAAACTTAGTACGGTCAAGTGTTTGGAGATTACCTATATCTTTGTTGACAAGGTCCATGATGATTCACTCCATGGCCTTGCAGATAAGGCTAGTCAGGCTAATAGGTCTTTAGCTCCCAGGGTCAGTGGATGGGAGCACCACCTTTGTACAAGGGAATAACGGTGGCCTTTTTCCATTCAGCTAGGATGAAGTCGGTGCTTAGACCATGATTGAAGAGAGTACCCAATGGTATTGTTAATTCTTGCTGGAACTCAGAGGACACAGCCTGAGATTTTATCATGTCCCACAGATGTTGTGCTTTTGGCCTCAGAGAAGGCATTTCGTTTGACAGATGTGAGAGCTAAGAGGTAGGGGACAGGTGGTAGCGATATCATGGGGTACATGTGGCAGGGGAGTAAAGTTTTCATGGAAACTGTGGGCCAACAGGTTAGCCATGTCCATAGGCTCAGTAATATGTGGTACTGTTAACTACGAGTTCAGCACAAATCTGGGCCTTTCCTTTTAGGTTACAGATTAACTAAAGAAGGCCTTATGGTTGTCCTTAGTTAAGGAAGTTCATTTGTATTCATAGTTTGTGTTGGAGGATTTCACAAGAAGTCTTATTTGCTAGGAGGAACTGTTTCTAGTTTAGAGCTCGCTCCCTCTTACTCTTAGATAGCAATTTCTTCCGCTTATTGTAAAGCCTGTTAATGACAGTTGTCCAACAGGGCAGGTTTGTTCTTCCTTGAGGAGCTTGTTTGGTCCTATCAGGTAGGCCGAATGAATGCAGTTATACAGGTGTTTGTATAAAGCACTGGTGTGGAACTTGGCATAGTTGCCAGTTTCATCTGAGGGGGAGGTGCACTGAAGCTATTTATATCATCCCGTAAAAGGTTATAATCTGCTTTGGAGAAGTCTTTTTAGTTTAGTTGCTGCTGGGGGGGGGGTGTGATAGTTACATTGAATGAGACTGATTTATTGGCAGATCTCACTAGTGAAGACCTCACAGTGGGGTGCTACAGTGGTCCCCCATATTGGTAAGCACCAGATCCAGGACGTTGGCACCCCTTGTGGGAGGTGTCAACTAGCTGGTCCAGGGCATTGGAGTTAAAGAAGTCGAGAAACCTTTGGGCAAGTGAGTTTGAGCAGGAGTAACGTACCCAGTCAATCAATGGGTAGTTCAAGTCGCTCAAAGCCATGGTGTTCGATTGTATCTTGATAGACTCAAGTATATCCAAAAAGGCAGAGTGGGCATCCTGATTCATGGAGAGGGCCCTGTAGCTGGCAATGACTTTAACAGGTGTCTTGCCAACAGTTAATTGCACCTGAATTATCTCCAGGGAATCGTACTGTTTAACCAATCTGGAGGTGTATTAATCTTTAATGAACATTGATACACTGTCTCCTTTACTTTTCACACCTTCAGTTTGTGGTCTGAATGTGTGGAAGTCAGTGTAACCCAGTATGGTTGGGATGCTCTCCACAGCTTTTAACCAGGTCTCTGTGACTACACAAATGTATGCTTCTTCCAAGGTGAGGACTGCTTCCCGTCCGTGCAGTTGCATGTTAAAACTCCTAGCATATAGCAGCACAACCTTGAGGCTGTTTTTAGATGTAGTTTTTACATTGGGGAATTTTGTTCTTGAGACAATGCCTAAAAAAGGCACTATGGGGGTGGCAAGAGCCTTCGCCAACAGCAGAAATCCCAGGGGTGACAGATTAAGACCATCTCTGGCAAAGCATTGAAGTCTGCCGATCATGTCATCCCAGGCTGACAGATACTGCATCACATTAGAATGACACCAGAAACTAAGACAATTATTGAAGACAATCATTTTATGTTTGTATTGAGGCATCATTCCAGGTGAGGGTAAAATGCTATTTAAGGCTAGGGACATACCTGCCTGGGACACAGAGTCTGAGAGCTCAATCAAGTCTCTCTTCATATAATCCAGAGAAGTACATCTGAAGTCGTTCACACCAACATGGACTATGACGCAGTCAGAACAGTACCTGTTTTTGAGAGACTTGAGTGCATGTGTGATATGGTGGATCCTAGCACCTGACAGACAACACACCATGACCTTTTTCTTACCCATCCTGATGAGAGGGACATCTGCGTGTCTCAAGATGGAATCATCTAGGACTAATAAACCAGAACACAAAACCAAACACAAGGGCTTGACAGGTAAGACACTGGTGCATGAGCTATTATGTGTATTGTGTTATGCAAAGGAAGAATTATGTGTAGCGTGCTTGTGTTTGTGAGGTCTCTGGTGTTTAGGTATGTTTCTGGTGAGGACCGCCACATATGCAGGTATGTATGATGTGTGTTTAGGTGGAGTAGGAAGCAAGGTGTGCATGCTGACAACCTGTTCATTGTCATATGTACTAAATGGTGTGTGAGAGAGCATGGATTCAAGGTTCTTAATATAGTTGCATCTCTCACATGTTGAGTTTGTGTGGACTAAGAGTAGAGGGTTGTCGGTGAACATGAGGCAGTTGCTACACTGCTTCAGGATACCTATATGTCAACCAAGTTGGCCAGAAAAACTGTGGAAAATTGTCCGTCCATAGAGTTAGGTAAATTTACATGGTCAGGAAAAGAGGTCGCACTTAGTAATGGCTAGTGGGTGACAGGTGCTTTGGTACCTCTGAGGCTAGGCTTAATGTTCCACCTGACAACAGAGCAGGGCCACGAAAAACCTCTGGAAGTCTATAAGAAGTGCTAAGGGAAAATTTAACAAGCAAAACGTGTGTATAACCACCAACGGTAACCACCACTATGCGGCAGTGCAGGATGGTGGGCTACATGCAAACAAGCACAAATGTGGGGCTTAAATAAAACAAAAAATAACCCTTTTAACTCACGCTAGCCAATAAGGATGCTCTCTCTGAGTTCTAGTCCAATCACCCTCAATTAGATGGGACCCAGGCAGTGCTCTCCTCCCACAAGGGTGCATAAGGACCTTCACTGACAAAGATGGTTTGAATTTGATGTTCAGAAGTTACAAAAACAGACCCAGAAACAGCAAACCTGGAACTGGGCTATGCTACAGCTGAACTAGTATAGTATATAGTAAAATGTGGCAAAAAAAGTTCAGACAATTCAGACAGCACAATGCAAATACAAAGTGCAATATAAGAGCAAAAATGGGCACTTATAGTTAGTTGGAAGCAACGGAGGCCTCAGAACTTTCAGTATCTCAGTGAAGAGCCAGTTTTAATGCTCAAGTGATACCAAACGGTATAGATTCAGCAATCCTACATCCTTTACAATCCTCCCTCTCTATGTTTCAATATACTATGTTTTGCATACAAATCAATGTTTGCATGTATATTGTACCTTCTTTAGTATATTACCCTTTACAGATTTTTGATTATGTTATTATTTACATTGAGTATTATAATTATGTTCATCTAAAAAAAATATATATGTTTTTTATAATGTTCTTATGTAACAATTGCTGTTTTTACATTGTTTCTGTCATAACCTCTATTAATTTTGTATGTTTTCCTGGAGCTTTTCTCCCCAGGCCTCTACTGAAAATGGACATGTATCCAGTTAGACTAGCCCAGTCAACAAATGTAAAATAAAATAAAATAAACAACTACTAAAAATTCAAAGTGCATAAAATCAGAGTCAACACCAAAAAGAAGTTTAAAGAAAGTAGCAATTCTCAGCTTAGAAGGGAGTAGGTCACACTCTCCCACCACAGGGGTCTAGACCACAAACCCTCAATGTAAACAACTGGTTTTGGAGCCCAAGTGCTTAAGTCAGAACTAAGACACTTCAAAATAACAGACACAATAAGACCTCAACTAGCAATTTCCAGCTTAGAAGTATGTAGGCTATCCTCTCCTGCCACAAGAGTTCAGACCACAAATTTTCCTAAAGTAAAAAAACTGGTTTGGAACCCAAGTGCTTAAACCAGAATAAAGACACTTAGAACAAAAGGCCTTCACCAGCAATTTCTCTCCTGCCACAACAGTTTAGACTGCAAACCCTCCTAATGTAAAATAACTGGTTTGGAACCCAAGTGCTTAAACTGGAACAAAGACACTTAGAACAACATGCACAATAAGCCTTCACCCAGCAATTGCCAGCTCAGAAGGGCATAGGCTACCCTCTCCTCCCACACGAGTGTAGAACACAAACCTTCTTAATGGTATATAACTAGCCTGAAGCCCAAGTCCTTAAACCAAAACTAAGAGGCTTAGAATAACAATTACAATTTAATCAGGCTAACTAGCAGTAATAAATGCAGCAGAATAAATGCAATTGAACAATTTTAAGAAAAAAAAAGCAAAAGCAAATTAAAGTAATACAGTTGAAAGAGACAAATACAGTAAAATGAGCTGAATAAAGTGCATTTCTTTTGTTAAGCAGTAAGGGAAGAAACAGAAGATAATTCAAGGTTAAAAAACTAAGCGGGTGGGCTTTCCCAAATGATCTTACCGTATTCAGTAGAATGAGCTGAAGTGATAGGAGTGGGAGGAGTGTCCAATATCAAATTTATACTGGAGGCGGGCAACTCAAAAGCCACCAAGTGGGAAAAATAAAATGGGGACAGATACCAGAACTGAAGTAAGGCTTCCTGCAATATCAAGAATCCTTGGAAATAAGTTCACTAACCTGATAAATGTTCACAACACACAAAAAACTTTGCAAAACTTGGAAATATTTTAGCAGACTCAAAAGAGCTTTTGCAGAACACTGTTAAAACAACAACCTTAGAAGAATACAGTAACAAGATGAGGGAGTTTAACAATGCAGGCTGAAAAACAGTGATAAATTCAACAAAATAAAATAAATGCAACACAGAATTATTAAACATCACTGAAACAGTTAGAGCAAGTGCAAAAAAATATATACTTATATCAGCTTTGTATTTCCAGATGGTTTTAGAAGCAATCCAAATCTTGCAGCCATAGGCACAAGGAAGCTCTGAGCAGAATCTTACAAAGTGTATGTTTCATTCAGTTCTTTGAGCCAAATAAACATTTACATGCTACAGAGTCCCTCATTAATTCTCTTCAAGAGGAGTCTTGATGAGTGGATGGGAGATCATAGGTTTACCCCGGGTATCACTTCTGTGTCACTGTTAGACAGAGGCACAGTATACTAACCTCGAAAAAGGGCATAGCAAAATTAATTTAAAATGGGTGGCGAAAGCCAAACATACTCTGGCTAGGCTTATAAATGCCCTAGGGCAGATAGCCTAGTATGAACCTATGAACCTATGTACTTGTGGTAACAAATTTCACAGCAACACAACAGTGCATGTTGTGCCAGTTAGTGTAACATTAGTACAAACATGCATGTAAACAGTGCAACATGTATCAAATAACTTCATTATTAAAATTACCTCTCCTCAAAGATCAACTGTACAGATTCAAATGTACAGATTTAATCTAGAGATGGCCTCTGTAGCAGTGGGTCATAATATTAAGGTAGAATCTTAGGTAGTAATAGGTAACACTGGGAAGTAAACCGCTACAGGATTCCTTACAGCACATCCATGCCAAACATGACATACCTGTAGATCAGAGCTTGTGTATTCACCTTTAAGAGGCATTTCCAGATGTAGCACATGCATATAATCACTGAACATGTGCAGGCAGCAGTGCCATTTCAACAGAACAGCCAGAGTGTTAACATGTACAAGTGTGGTAGCCTGTTTATAAGTTTAAGTTACAAAGCCTCATTTCTTGTGTGTGTGTGTGTGTGTGTGTGTGTGTGTGTGTGTGTGTGTGTGTGTGTGTGTGTGTGTGTGTGTGTGTGTGTGTGTGTGTGTGTGTGTGTGTGTAATAAAGATGCTTGAACAGAACCCACCAATGTTCATATCTTTTATCCTGACCAGACAAGCGACATTGTGTCAGAACCAGGATTAAAGAACAACTTCTACAAGCCATGAGGTGCAGAATAGAAGGTGAAGGCAGACTAAGCAGGTTGAGTGAAATGGAGCTCAGACAAAAAAAAGGGGCCAGAAACCAGCTAAAGGTAAAGAAAACTGAACAAATGATTTATTTGGCAAAGAAAATGAAACTGCGCATTTACAAGGCACAAAATGTACTATTAAGCAAACAAAAGGCACAAACCGCATTATTAATTAAACGAAAAGTTCAAAACCACGATATTTGATAAAACTAGCAAAACTATTCATACGGGGCTCAGAATTACCTTTGGTTTGCATAACGAGTATGTTTAAAGCAAAATGGGCACAAGAAAAGTATAATGAGCATGATAAGAGACTAAAAGGTCATAACGAGTACAATACGAGCGCAAAATTAAGCTGAAAGCGCAAGGTGACTTGTATGTTTTTAGTTAAAGACTGTGTTTGGGCACAAACTACTATTTTGTATTGACTGAAGCCATTCAAAGCATAACTAGAGTTGTTCAAAGTATCTCAGAGTGTATGCTTTATTACAGTACAATTATTTCAGTTTGCTGTGTGAAAAGTAGTTATAGTGCAAAGTGCAGTCAAAGTACAGCCATTTTGAAAAGTTTCTTGTGCTATGTGCATTTATTCGCACAGTGCAGCCATTTCAGTGTTCCTTGCACTGTACAGAGTTATTTTGCAAGTACTGCCATTTTGAAAGGCTCTTGTGCTGCATACAGTTTATTTGCAAACTGCATTCATCTGAAAGTGTTTCTTACTCTGAGATTTTTCTGCTGTACGTGTTTATTCGCAAAGTACAGTGATTTCAAAATGTTCTTGTGCTATGGAGACTTGTTTGGCAAAGTGCAGTTAGTTCAGAGAGTTTATTGTGCTACTGAGCATGATTACAAGTACTGACAAAGTTCTGGCATAGATATATATATATATATATTTATTTATATATGTGTGTATGTTCATACATATTGTGTTGATATGGCAGAGGCATTTCCCAGACCAGGTCCACTTGTGTTTCATCATAATATAGCAGAGAACTGGAGAGTATTCGAGCAGGAATACGATATTTTCATACAAGCAGCTTTTTCTGACAAAGATGCACATATACAAGGGCATTCAGTTTGCTTAACTTAGCTGGGTCAGAAGCCATTGAAAGACAGCATGCATTTGTGTATGCACCAGGAGTATATGCAGGAGGGAGAGAAAACCATCATATTCTGGTACTGGCTGAATCAAGGGAGGACCCAGAGTGCTTAAAACTTAGAGAAATGTGCAACACCCGCACAAATGTAGAAAATAAGTGCCTCTCTAATGTAACAAGGGACCAAAAGCCAGGTGCAAACTTTGCAGCTTATATCACTGACTTGAGAAACAAGGCTAAAACATGCAGATTTGGTGACTCGAAAGATGAGTTAATAAAGGACAGGCTTGTGTGTAGTGTTAACAGTGCTGCAGTGAGAAGGATTTTGCTTTGTGACAGTGACTTAACATTAAGCAAAGCCATAGAGATTTGTCAAATCCATGAGCTCACAAAAAGGCACAAAAATATGCTTTCAAGTGATAAAAGCATGGTTTCAGCAGCCTCTAGAGCAAACGTAGACAGTATGCAACATGTGGCAAGCAGAAATAGGCTTAAGCACTTGGCAGCAGCAACCCCTGCAGCTCTGGCAAGGAAAACCCATAGCTTTCTGGCAAGTTCCAAGAATAGCTCGTAAAAAGTGCATGCTCAGTACAGTGTAAGAGTGAGTCAGCAAAACCCAAGTCAAATCTTACTGTTACCAGTCGTAACTGTGGTGCCAACCATGAGTTTAAAAGACAGAAGTGCTTGGTATTTGGACAGCAATGCCACAAGTGTAAAAAATTTTACCATTTTCAAATGATTTGAAAATCAAGCAAACCTCATTCAGTTAAAAAAGGTCACTTAAAAAAGGCAAGTTGATCATATAGAGAGCTGCAACCCTACACTTTCTATGTAGATGGTGTATCGGTGATTGGTGAAAAGGTTAATGCAGTAGATTTATTGGCAAAGAATGGAAGTATTTTGTACTGAATGAACTGATGAATGGGTAAACCCACATAGCCCAAAGTAGACACTGGTTCAAAGTGTAATGCATCTCAGCAGAAACATTTGCTGAAATGAGGGCTGGTGAGCAACTTAATTTGGTCAACTGTGCAAAGCTTGCTTCTTATGGAGGTAAAGAGATTCAAACCAAAGGCTCAATTGCTTTCATGCTATTTGGCTGGGAACAGTTACATCTTGCAATTTTATGTAGTCAGAAGACCCATGCAGTCTCAGAAACAGTTTGAGAATTAAACTGCTTTCTTTTACAAGAAGTACATCTTGTAAGCACATGTCTCAGTTCCAGCTTTACTGATGCTATTTTCTCAGAGTATGTGGATGTGTTCAACGACAACCTACGCAAACTTCCAGTTGTGTACTCCATGAAGTTAGACCAAGACGTCAGTCCAGTGGTCAGACCACAAGAAGAATTCCAATAGCTATGTAGGACAAAGTCAAGGTCCAGTTAGACAAAATGGTGCAGCAAGGTGTAATATGTCCAATCACAGAACTAACTGAGTGGGTGTCTTCCATGGTAGATGCTCATAAGAAAAATGCAGATCAGAATATGCACTGACCTAAGTGACTTGAACAAAACATTAAAATGACATCATCCTATGTGTACAGTTGAGTTGATTCCAACCCTCATGCCAAATGCCACTTTTTTCTGCAGAGAGTTCATTTTGGCAAGTAATGCTTGGTCGCAAATCTTCACTACTGACTACATTCAGTACCCCATTTGGTTGATGCAGATTCCTCGGCATGCCCTTTGGAATAAATTCTGCCACTGAAGTCTTTGAGTGTGCAGTGGACCACATTTTATCAGGCTACCAGTGTGCAATATTAGTTGATTTACTGGTTGGAGGTAATGATGAAGCAGAGCATGACAGAAACCTCAGGAAAGTTTTGGACAGAGCAAGTGATGTAAATTTAAAGCTCAGTCCTCTGAAGTGCAAATTCAGATTACCAGAACTTAGTTATGTAGGTCATGTATTTACCAATACAGGCTTACAACCAGACCCTTCCAAGTAAGCAGCCATTCCCCGAGATGCCAGCTCCAGATGATGTTCAAGCCTTACAGTATTTTCTTGGTATGGTTAACTATTTGGGCAAATTTATCCCTGACTTTAGTGAGTTAACAGCGACTTTATGAGAGCTAATGCGCAAAAATGTCGCATGGTCATGGTTAGAACAACACCAGAATAAACTGATAACCTCAAACAGCAAATTGCTAACCCTCCTATATTAAAATACTATGATGTCCATAAACCAGTAGTTCTTTCCTGTGAAGCTTTAAAGTTTGGTCTTGGTGCAGTTATTCAAGAAGGCAGACCTGTTGCCTATGCATCTAGAATTCTTACCCAAACGGAGATGCAGTATGCTCAAACTGAGAAGAAACTTCTAGCAATTGTGTTCGCATGTTCAAAGTTCCATGATTATATTTATGGCTGAGCTATCCAGATAGAAACTGACCATCAACCTCAAGTCACTATTTTCAAGAAGCCTATGCATTCAGCTCCAGCAAGACTGCAATGAATGATGACCAAATTGCAAAAGTATAATTTCAAAATAATCTACACAAAGGGTAAACTTCTTTATCGGACTGATACCTTAACCAGATCGCCCAGAAACAGAACAGCTTCATGCAGAGAATTTTGAATTTGAGGTCATTGAAGTGCATAATTTTTTTACCACGAGACTTGCTAAGCTGAGAGATCATACAAAGACTGATCCAATTTTGCAAAAGCTCAACCACTTCATCAATGCAGGATGGCCGTCAAAGCAATCCTGTTTACTGCCAGAAGTACAACCTTACTTTCCATATAGAGATGAGATGCTGACTGAAGATGGTACCATTTTCAAAGGTCCAAAATTAGAAGTTATGTACCTACCATAACGTTCCATGTTAGTTGTCTTCTCTCGCCTTCTTTCTTGCTGGATGGGTTCGGAGCCGATCCTCGGCTCCTCGCACTTGCTTTAGCTTGAGAACTCCTTTTACCAGCTCGAGGCAACCCTATATCCCATGATGCAAGGCGGAACTACCTCAGATCTCGTTTGGTAGCTAACCTACCCTGCTAAGGACTAACCTAACACAACTAGGAAAACCAAGTTCATAATAAGAGTCCTCAAATGAAGGCTCAGGAGGAAACAACCCGATAGGAACTCTTCAAGATCTGTCCAGGCCAGGGGGAAGGAGGGAGGAAGAAAGAAGGCAGAGAAGACAACTAACATGGAACGTTATGGTAGGTACATAACTTCTAAATGTTAAGTTGTCAATCTCGCCTTCATTCTTGCTGGATGGGACCGCCCTAGCA
Source organism: Protopterus annectens (assembly GCF_019279795.1). NCBI lineage: Eukaryota > Metazoa > Chordata > Ceratodontiformes > Protopteridae > Protopterus > Protopterus annectens. The sequence continues at coordinate 1,249,039,912 of NC_056743.1, forward strand.
CCTGTATCCCGGTGGCTCAATGGAACAGACTCTTGAGAACTGTGGAACCAAAACTGGCCCTGTCTCTGGAGGCCAAGTCTAACTTGTAATGAGAGACAAAGGTATGAGGAGTGGCCCAAGTAGCTGCACAAATGGTATCAATGGGTAGTCTATCCTGAAAAGCTGCAGAAGTGGATAGACTCCTGGTTGAGTGTGCTTCGGTTTAGAAGGTAGTTGCTTGCCTCTGAGAGAGTACACATAGGAAATGGTGGAAGACAACCATCTGGATAAGGTCACTTTAGAAACTGGAAGACCTATCCTGTTTTCTGCATAGGAGACAAATAATTGGTCCGATTTCCTGAATTGTTTCGTTCTATGCAAATAGTACCTGAGCTGACGATGGACATCCAAAAAATGAAGCTTTTGTTCAGCTCTGTCAGAATAGTTTGGGAAAAAGACTGGTAGATCTATGGATTGGTTAATGTTGGTTTGAGACACAACCTTGGGGAGAAAGGACGGGTTCGTTCTTAAGGATACCCTGTCCTTATGAAAAACCAAGTAAGGGGAACGAATGCAGAGAGCTTGAATCTCGGAAACCCTTCTTGCTGAAGTGACAGCCAGTAAATATAGTTTTCCAGGTCAATAACTTCAAAGAACATGAAGCAGACAGTTCGAAGGGAGGTATCATCAAGGATGCCAACATTAAATTTAGATCCCATTGCGGAGGAGGATGCTTTATTGGCGGCTTTAGGAGAAAAACTCCTCTCAGAAAGGCCTTGCATAATCTATGAGACATAATGTTATTATCATGCAAGCCAACATGATACTTGGAAATAGCAGCCAGTTGAACTTTAACTGTAGATGAAGAAGATCCTGAATGAAAAACTTCAGCCAGGAAATCTAAAACAGAATGCACAGGAGCAGTAAAGGGATCAATATTCCTGGAATTTGCCCAAATAAACGTCGCCACTTGCTAGCATAAACAGTTCTGGTGGGCGACTTTAAAGAAGACACTAAGATGTCTCTGACAGAATCAGAGATCATCGGAAGCCTGGCTAGGAAGGAAGTGGGGCAACCAAGCAGTGAGGTTGAGAGAATGAATGGCCCGGTGCTGCTGACCCGACTGGTGGATCAAGAGATCCGGAACTGGGTCCAGATGCCAGGGCTGCACCAGGAGGTGACGATGCAGGGACGGAAACCAAATTTGTCGAGGCCAGTAAGGGCAATGAGAATCAACTTGGCCCTCAAACGGTGGCTTTCTGAATGACTTGTGGAATCAAGGGAAAAGGTGGAAAAGCAGAAGTCCCGGGCCAATCCTGGGTTAGAGAGTCTCTCAGGGTTGGCCTGGTAGGGGAAAGAGTGAAAAATCGGGCACTTGTTGTTTTGAGGTGTAGCAAAAAGATCGCAACAAGGTGTGCCCCACTTCAGAAAAATCTGATCCACTACAGATTGATTGAGAGACCACTCGTGAGGCATCAGAATGGATCTGCTCAGCCCATCCGCCAAGAGGTTGGACCTGCCGGGGATGTGCGTTGCTATCAGAAACTGATGAGAGGAGATTGCCCATTGCCAAAGTCTGAGAGCTTCTCGACACAACGGATAGGACCTGGTCCCGCCCTGCTTGTTGATGTACCAGACCACGGACATGTTGTCCGTTTGTACTGCAATAGTCCCCGTGGGAAGAAAGTCGTTGAGGGCTTGCAACGTTAAAAGCACCGCTCTCATCTCCAGGACATTGATGTGCAGATGGTCCCGTGGACCATCCTGCCCTGATAATGCCCCCCCCCCACCTGATCAGAGAGGCATCCATAGTAACTGTGGCAACTGGAGGAGGGAGAACAAAGGGTCGGCCCTGATGAAGAAGAGGGGAAGATATCCACCAGTTCAGGTGAGTTCTGCACGATTGTGTGACTAAGATTTCGTGCCTCATCGGAAGACTGTGGTACGACCACTGAGTGAATAACATCCACTGCAGAAGACGCATGTGGAAGCGAGCCAGTGGTAGAAGAACAATGGCCGCAGCCATAAGACCTAGAACCTTTAGTATCAATCTGGCTTTGACCTTGCTGCTCTGCAAAAGAATTCGAACGAATTTTTGGATGTCCCGAATTCTTTGATCTGTTAGTCTGGCTAACATTTTGACGGTGTTTAATTCTGCGCCTATAAAGGTGATAGATTGGCAAGGCCGCAGAGAAGATTTTTCGAAATTTACCGAAATCCCCAAACTCAGGCCCAGGAGGTGGAGGGTCGGGATCCAAAAGCCTCCAGGTATACAGACTCATCCTCGGAGGGATCAATGGATGGCCAATTCCCCCTCTGTTTGAGGAGCTCAAGGATGTCTGAAAAGGAGACATCCTCAGAGGGGATCGGGAACCCTCCGACTCATCTAAGTCGGTATCAGATGTAGTAGACTCAGGGGAGTCTGTGTGTTTCCTCTTACGTCCTCTTCCGAGGGGTTCACCTGCAGGATCAGGAGAAACTTGGAAGAGGAGGAAATTCCCAATGGGGAAACCTGGGGCGATGGATCCCTGGGCCTGAGAGCAAGAGGCTGGCAAGAGGTGTCTACAGGCACAAGAGGGAGGAGCTAGAGGGATGGACGGTTGACCTGGCTCAGGAGCCAGGACACTCCTCATCACCTCAAGGCTCCCTCCCGAGACCGGAATATCCCGTTCGAGGACACAGGAATTCCCGGCTCCACTGAGAGGGAAGGCTCGAGGCGATGTCGGTGCCGGTTGCAAAGCGAAGCCCGAGAGGGAGAGCGGGGTCGGACAAGGGTCCGATGCCACTCGCCCCTCGAGCCGACAAGGAAACTCGACGACCGGATCCTCCAAGGAAGGTCTCAAGGAGGAGATCGGAAGGCGGCGGAGCGAAGGATGTATCGGCTCGGCGCAAACAGTCGCTGTCCTGAGAAGCTCTGGCTCCAACTCTGGTGGGGAGTCGGAGGAGGAAGTTCAAGGGTGAAGCAATAGAAGTCTGCTCAGACGGGCTATGGAGCATTTGGGCCAGTGCCTGCGACTTCAACAGCCTGCTTACCACCCTCTCTAAGTCGTGGTCAGACAGCCTGGAAGATCTCAAGATTGGCTCCGATGGCTCGCTCCGACAAAGAGGGACCCCGAGCAGTGGATACTCTCCAACGAAGGGGACCGAGATCTCTTCGGACGAAGTCATCGGAGCCGAAGTCCCCTGAATTCCAGATGGAGCCGGGTTTCGGCCCCGATGCTGGATAAGGTGTCGGCTCCAGGCGCAGCCGACAAGGCCACAGTGGACCAGGTGTCGGAACCAATCGGTGCCAAACCCACTAACTTGAAGCAGAAAGATCGGCTCCAGCCGAGCCGATCTCGCCCGACGGAGCCCGAGCCACCGGAGGAGGCTTAGATACTGTAGCCTGAACCTTGGTGGCTTAGAAGGTTTACTAGACCCTGTTTTAGAGGGAGAACCTTCTGGCTTAAGTAAGCCACGGAGGATCAATTTATTCCTCCTTTCCTGCAGGACTCTCTGGCTAAAAGAGTGACACAAAGCACAGGAGTCCTGCAGGTGCAAAGCCCCCAGTAACACAAGAAGTGTGACCGTCTGTCAGAGACATTTTCTGACAGCACGAGTCACACTTCTTGAAGCCTGAGACCTTGCCTTCCTTTGACATAGTTCTAAGGAAGAAAGTCACACACACCCCAACAAACACACAATTAATCCCCAAACACACAGGTAGGGATTAACCAATGGGGTCTAGGCCTAACTTAACTGTTTTACAATTATAAAAAGAATTTAAAAGTTTTTAACTATAAGGGAATAGGGTGGGCTGTAGACACACTACACACTATGAAAGGGGAAAAAAGGGGGAAATAAATCCCTAACTAAGCTTTTTTTGACAAAAAACAACTTACCACAGCTGGCAAAGGAGACCTCTTTCGCTAAGCGGCAAACGAGATCTGAGGTAGTTCCGCCTTGCATCATGGGATATAGGGTTGCCTCGAGCTGGTAAAAGGAGTTCTCAAGCTAAAGCAAGTGCCGAGGATCGGCTCCGAACCCATCCAGCAAGAATGAAGGCGAGATTGACAACTTAACATGTTATTGTTCCTACTTTCTTACAGTATAAATACATTCAGATTTTACATTGTGGCCACCCTGGTTCCAATTTTACCAAAAGAAGGGTGAGAGGACTAGTACTTTGGCCTTCTCTAGCAAAAGACATTGATAAAGTGCTTTCTTCTTGTTCAGTGTGCAAGAGTACTAAGCCACATTTGCAAAAACAGCCACTTCAGCTAAGCTAAATTCCTGAACTATCTTGGTAAACAGTAGCAACTGACATACTTGAGTGGAACAATCAGAATTACTTGACTCTTATTCGAACTGGTATGAGATCGAATTGCTTCCTAATCTAACATCCAGTGCTGTTATTACTAAGAAGAAAACAATTTCCCAGTCCATAGTAGTCCACACAAAGTTATTTCTGCCAATGCTTCTCAGTTTACCAATCGTTTCAGAGATTTGCTAAAGTGTGGGACTTTATTCCAGGTTACTAGTAGTCCTGAAGATCCACAAACGGCCTTGCTAAACGTGCAGTACAGAGTGCAAAGCAAAGAGGTCAAAGCATGACAATACTGATATCTTCTTGAATTTACTCAATCTCAGACATGCACCCCATGACAACCTACTAGGCTCGCCTGCTCAGAGACTTTACCTAGGCAAACCAGAACAACCTTGCCAATCATTTCTAGTTTGTTGGTGCCTAATGCTAAAAACAACAGAGCAATCAAAGCCAACTTTAAGAAGCATTCTTCTCAAAAGTACAGCTATGATAAAACAAGCAGATTTCTTTGTCCATTAAAAGGAGAGACAGTGAGGATGCAAACGGCAAAAGGCTTTGATCGAATTGGTCAAGTGAGAGGTAAAGGTACTGAGCCAAGATCCTACTTAGTGGAAAAGGAGGGTATAGAATACAGGAGAAATCGCAGACATCTTCTGCCCGTATCATAAACAATATGGCAGCATCGTACCGGTGATATAGACTCTAGATCTCAGAGCAAAACTGACAATGTTCGTAGTAAACGTGTCACAGTATCCATTCCTGTTCCTGATGATGTCCCAGATGTCCCCACAGTTGAACCTTACTTGAAGACAGTCCCCGTTGCTAGATCCAATCCAATTCTGACTTTTATGTTACACTATCGGGTCTTACTTCCAGAACTAGTGTAAAACACACAGCAACCTGGATATGACTGTTTTGTGTGCGTCTATTTTTGTATGACTGCACGTCAAAGAATTAGTTCTGTATAACTGCATGTCAAAAGATCATTTCTGTAAATTGCATGTCATTGAATACTGTCATTTGGTAAATGGACTATTTCTCAAAGAGGGAGGATGCAGATCAGAGCGTGTGTACGTACGTTTAAAAAGCATGTCCAGATATAGATAAATACTGAGCATGTGGAGGCAGCATTGCCATTTTGAGAGAACAGAGTGTTAACATGTATGAGTGCGGTAGTCGGTCTGTTTATAAGTTAAATTTGCAAAGCCTAATTTCTGAAGTGTTTGTGTGTAATAAAGCTGCTTGAACAGAACCCACAAATGTTTGTCTGTTTTATCCTGACCAGAACAGCAACAATACCCATACACCAACCTTCTATTTTATAGTTCTTGGTCAATATCAAAAATGTTACCTCAAGTAAGTCCTTGCTGGAAAGTCTTAAAATTATGATGCAGATACAGTTACATTAGAACAAGAAGTCTAAACAGCCCCTTGAAATGTTTTGTTTTATTTTCATAACAAAAGGCAATACAATAAAGCCAACCACTTTAAAGGTTTCTGCTTTTTAACACACAAGACTTAATTTTCTTTCTCAAAGAAGACAATTTGGATATATTTTCTGAAAAAAAGGCTATCTTGTAGAGTATCTCAACTGTCTGTGAACTTCTAAAGTGAGTTTATGACAGCAGATTCCCCCCAAGCTTCACTTAGGATTTTCAGTACCTCTTTGGGGACTTCTTATACCAGAATGAATATGACTATCAAAAACTGAAAAAAAGCGAATGATTTAAAGCTTGGATAAAGAAAGTAAAGTTAGCTTTAAGAGACGCTCACAGTAACAATGTACATATTTACTGTAACTGTAAATCTTCAAGAAGTGACTACAACAGTGCATCTTAACAACTGGGTTTAGTCGCAAAGAAACTGTATTGCTCATTATTTTTGAATAAAATAAACTGCATGAAATTAATATCTTATCCTCCAAAGGTTCAGTGACCTGAGGCTAATGGAAGTACAATGTCCTGCTGATGAGTCAATTGATTAATATGCACAGTACCACGGTTCTTTTGATAATGCACTGTGCTTTGTCCGGCTTATCTTTTATAAAGATTCTCTCAATGAAATGTATTAGTGAGAAAGCACAAATCAAGTCCTAAGCCCAGGAGAAAGACAAAAAGTACAGTTTTGTACCTACCATAAATGTAGATGTTCGAGGATCCCCATTGCTGCAGTCCTTACTATTGGGTGTAGTCCGCTGTCCAGTCGGCCCGAATACCAGAGTATATGGCTGACGTCGGTCAGGGCGCATTAGACTGACGTCAGTACGTCAGGGTACTAATGCGCATGACCGACGTCATATCCTCAGTCTTTTCTTGCCCCAGATGTCAGAAGACCCTAAAAGACAAGGCCCAAAATACCTGCACCAAAAATTTGTACAATATATACAAGAATATCAGCATGTAACCTCACCTACACAACCACCCCTAAACATAGTGGGAAGGAGGGAGGGTAAATTGGACTGCAGCAATGGGGATCCTCGAACATCTACATTTATGGTAGATACAAAACTGTACTATGTTCTTCGTCCCCCATTGCTGCAGTCCTTACTATTGGGTAGAATCCCAAAGCAGAGGTAAGGGAGGCTGGCAAATCATAAAGAAGCAGGAGCTGACAACATGCCTTGCAAAACAGCTGTGGCAAAACCAGCCCTAGACTTAGAGTAGATAGGAAGGTGATAATGCTTAGAGAAAGTATGCACTGAACTCCAAGTAGCTGCTTCCAAAATATCCTTAGTTGCCACCCCCCTTAGAAATGCTGTTGAAGTGGCAGTAGCCCTAGTGGAATGAGGCCTAATCCCAGCTGGAATCTCCTTGCCATGATGGGAATAACAAAATGCAATGCAAGAGCCAATCCACCTAGAAATAGTTTGTTTTGACACAGGCTTGCCCTGAGTACTCAAAGCAAAAGAAACAAACAACTGCTGAGACTGCCTAAAATCCTTAGTCCTGCTTAAATAATAACGCAATTGCCTGTGTACATCTAAAGTGTGCAAAATCTTTTCCCCTTTATTTTGGGGGTCTGCATAAAAAGTAGGCAAATGAATAGTTTGGTTTAAAGCCACACTAGAAACCACCTTAGGCATAAAGGAAGGATTAGTACGTAATGATACCCTATCCTTATGGAAAATCAAAGAGGGCTCTACTGCCATAAGGGCCTGCAACTCAGACACCCTTCTTGCAGAAGTAATAGCCAACAGAAAAGCAGTCTTCCATGACAAGTATTTCAATTCAGCAGTAGCCGCAGGCTCAAAAGGTTGTAGAGTAAGTTTTTCCAACACAAAATTGAGATCCCAAGCAGGAGTAGGAGCTCTACGTGGGGGTCTTATATTCTTTGCCCCTCTAAGAAACTGCTTGAACAAAGGATGCGAAAACAAAGGTGGGTCACAATCATAGTGAGCTGAAATTGCTGCAGCATGAATCTTAATGGAAGAGAAGGACAAACCTTTGTCCAATAACTCAGTAAGATATTGAAGAGCCACACTCAAATTAGGCTCAGAAATCTCCAAATTCTTCGCTGTACTCCAAAATAAAAATCTCTTCCATTTTTACACTTTCCTTGTACTAGGTCTTCTAGCTTCCATAATCACATTTAAAACTTGTTGAGGAAGTTGAGACCTGTTGTGTTTCAACACAGAATATGCCAGGCTGTTAGATGAAGAGAGCGAAGCTTGACATTGAGCAGATGACCGTCCTTCTGAGATAACAGATGAGGAATCAGAGGTAAAGGCCATGGAGGCTTCTTTACCAGACTCCGTAGTGGGTACCAGTGTTGCGAGGCCAATCTGGAGCTATCAAAATCATCCTTGGCCTGTCTTGTCTGACCTTTAATAGTACCTTTGGAAGAAGAGGCAGAGGTGGAAAGGCATACACATGAAGGTTTTTCCAACTGAAAGACAGAGCATCCACTTTCCAAGCTGTGTGATGAAACCCCTTTGTGCAATACTTTGGCAGCTGGTGGTTTAGTGGAGAAGCGAACAGATCTATGTCTGGAGTTCCCCATGACACTGTCAATTTCTGAAATACATGAAGATCCAGTTTCCACTCGTGGGGATCCATGATTTGCCTGCTTAACACATCTGCTAAGGAGTTCTGTGCTCCTGGCAGAAACCTTGCCTGAAGAGTTAGTTGCAAGCTTAGCGCAGTCTCCCATAAAATCATTGCTTGCCTACATAGAGGATAAGAATGTGTTCCCCTTGCTTGTTGATGTACCACATGACAGTTGTGTTGTCTGTTAGAATCAACACCTGCCCTGGAAGAAGTAACTCCTTGAAAGCCATTAATGCAAACTGGACTGCTAACATCTCCTTCATGTTGATATGTAGATGCTGTAGTCTGGCAGGCCACTTGTCTTGTATCCACTTTCCATTTAGATGAGCTCCCAAGCAATGTCCGAGGCATCTGTCGTTAAAATCCGACCGCCTCTGGCCGGGTCACAGAGAGTCCCTTGTTTAGGTGACATTCCTGAGCCCACCACAAAAATTCTTTTTGAAGGCAAGGTATTATTTGAATGACAGTGTCCAAATCCTGGCAGTGCTGTGTCCATACATTTTGAGATACCATTGTAGCTTCCTCATATGCAGTTTGGCATTGGGAAGCACCAGAATACAAGATGCCATGAACCCTAATGCTTGAAGGACTGTCCTTGCAGTCAGCACGGACTGATGAGATAGTTGATGGAAGTAAAGTGATAGACTCTTTTGTTTGTCCGGGGTTAAAAAGGCCATCTGGGCTGCTGTATTCAGTCTCACACCCAGAAAGCACATGTCTTGAGAGGGTACTAGACTGGACTTTATTTCGTTCACAGAATACCCTAGGCATCTTAGCACTGCTATAACATATTCCAGATGCTGTAGAAGGTCTTCCTTTCCTTGAGCCAGAATCAGGCAGTCGTCCAAGTAAGGATAGATTTGAATTCCTTGTAGCCTGAAGTAAGCTATCACTGGAGCCAGAACCTTTGTGAATACTCTGGGCAGTAGATAAGCCAAAGGGCAATGCAGAGAACTGATAATGAGAATTTCCAGCTCGAAACCGCAGATACTTCCTGCAACTTAGCCTTATAGGCACATGAAGGTAAGCTTCCTTGAGATCTAAAGTTACCATCCAGTGATCTTTGCCCAGCAGAGGTAAAAGCTGTTGTAACGTCAACATCTTGAACTTGGGAATGTCCAGATAAGTGTTGAGGATAGATAAATCCAAAATTGGTCTCCACGTGTTCCCCTTCTTTGGTACTAGGAACAGGCGAGAATAAAATCCTAGGCCCCTTTCTGATACAGGGACTGGCTGAATGGCCCCATCTGGAGTAACTGAGAAACTTGCTTGTGAGCCTCTTTTCTTTGTGGAGGAGGAACGTCTGGCATGCCTTTGAAAGGGGCATTGTGTGGAAATAAAACCTGTAACCGTGGTGAATGATATCCAACACCCATCTGTCTTGAGTAATTAAATCCCAATTTTCTTTGAAAAGAGACAGTCTTCCTCCCAAAGGAGCTGCCAGGCGAGAATCGACTGGCAGCTGAAAAGGCAGGTCATTGGGTCTGTTTACGAAAGGACTGACCCCTGCCCTCACCAGAAGTCTGAGCAGGTGAACTCCTGTTCTAGGCCTAAAAGAACCTTGAGCCCTGCCCCTACCACGTCTAGACCTACCCCTAGACTGGGAATCATAAGCAGGATATGTCCACCCCTTAGCAGGCCAATTTCTACTAAACTTGGTGGCTGCACCTGCAAAAATCTTTAACAGTTTGCATAGACTTAGCTTTGTCCTCCATTTTCTTTAAAACTGCTTCCACAGGCGAACCAAACAACACATCAGACTGTAAAGGAGCATCCAAAATCCTTGTCTTAACATGCTCAGCTAAATTCTGATCCCTCAACCAGGCATGCCTGCGAAGAACAGAACTAGTGGCAGCCACCCTCGAGGAGGCCTGTACAGCATCAAAACCACATTGCAAAGAATGCTTACCCACTTGTTCAGACACATGAACCAAATCCAGCAACTCTTTACACTCAATACCTTCCGCCAAAGCATCCACCTTAGATTTCAATTGAGAAAGGAGATAATTTTGATATTTTAGCATGTGAAACTGACAATTCAACGCCTCATGGCTAGAGTGGAAGAAGTATATACTTTCTTTCCCCACCTATCCAAAGCCCTTGCCTCTTTATCAGTGGGAACAGGATTTTTAACCACAGAGGCCTTAACACCTTTAGGCCCCTGAGAAACAGTTTCTGGATCCGCCCTAGGACTCTTAAACAAATACTTATGAGCGGGCACCCTATAATACCTGTCAGGTTTAACAGGAGCAGGAGGCAAAGAGTCAGGGTTCAGGGAAGCCTCTGCAAAACATCCTCCACCACATTCAACACAGGAGGTATAGCTAAGGGCCTATGCTGGGGTAAAACAAGAATTCCCTAAGCCTTTTCCTGGAATCAGAGTAATCCTGGCCTTCCCATTTAAAGTGCTCCCTCATGGAATGCAGAGTCTCTGAAAATGAGAAATCCTCAGGAGGAGAAGCTGTAGGAGTGGAATCATCCACATCAGAATCAGAATAAGGAGGATACTCCTGCAAATCTTCCGCAGAAGACTCAGAAGCCTCTGAACACTGTTCAAAACTATCAAACTCGGTTCCACCCTAGGCCTCTTATCAGGAGGGGGCATAGAACCTCTAATCATAGTAATCAAATCTTCTGCCATTTTAAGCATATGTTTCTTAGGAACAGAACCCGAAATGCTAGGAGAAGCCCCCACTGAAGCTGAACTTGGCCTACCTCTCAAAGAAGTTTTGGCAACAGAAGGAGAGGCTCTAACTACCTTGGGAAGAGAAGGAAGAACAGTTACCTGAGAAGCCCCTCAGCCTGGCCTACCTCCTGAGAAGGCACATCCTGTAACAGTAAAGTTTCTGCCTGAGACTCCATGGAAACTCCTGGCAAAACCTCTGGCTCCACAGAGCCTTCTAAAGAACCGACGTCCGGGACTGCCGGTTCATCAACCCTAGGCTTCGCTGTTTTGTCCTTGCGCTTCTGAAGCGGGCCGGAGCATCCGACGGCATTTTATAATTGCAACGCTTCCCAAACACTAACCTGGCACAGTCTAACCTCCTCTTAATAGTGCGTTTGTTAAACCTAGCACAAGAGCGGCAACCAACAACGCCGTGCTCAGGCCCTAAACAAGGTATACACAAGGTATGGTAATCCCTATGAGGTATCTGTTTCCCACAAGAAATACAGTTATTCACTTTTTCTGACATCCGGTTAAATACTGAGGCAAGAAAAACAAAATGTTCCCCAACGGGGTACTTAGCCAACTCTGCTTCGGTCTGAAACTCCAGTTTCGGAAATATTTCAGAACGCCAACCTGCACTCGCAAAACTGCTTCTGCATCGGACCATGCGGCAAAAAAGACTGAGGATATGACGTCGGTCATGCGCATTAGTACCCTGACGTACTGACGTCAGTCTAATGCGCCCTGACCGACGTCAGCCATATACTCTGGTATTCGGGCCGACTGGACAGCGGACTACACCCAATAGTAAGGACTGCAGCAATGGGGGACGAAGAACATCATCTAGTCTCCAAATCATGTAGTGCTGAAGGAGCGAGGAAGACTTCTGTTCAGATGAGTAGCAACAAAGTTCACCTTCAGTACGCCCTAAAGTTTTATTACTTGTTGAAAAATCTATTTGCTATTCATGAGCTACAGTTACCAACCTGCTGAGGGAATCCAGAAGATTTTGCTGACCACTGAAATAAAGTGCAGAAAGACAGTTGCTCAACTTACACGGCTGATATTTTGTAACACCCTGACTGGTGATGAATTACTCAATATGGTATGTAACACCCTGACTGGTGATGAATTACTCAATATGGTAGTATATATTTTGATCTATGGCAGGCCTGGAAGAAATCTGTCTTGGAGAAATGACACTGTTCTTGGAATTCATCTCCATCAGACTGATGTGCAGAGACCCTTTCATTGCTGTCCAACAACCGTATACTTAAAAGTTTCTTGAACTGAGCACCCCAATGCACATTATAGGTCCACTGACCGTTTTTAATAGATTAAAAAAGTGACATTCCCTTTGCAAAGGGGATCCTGCTATCATAACTTATTTCCTGAATTCTGAAAGAGAAATCAAAGTTTCTACAGAGAGTCTGTAGACAGAATCTAAAGACTTGCTTGAACACTGTTTTTTTAACATGTGGATCTTTACATGGATAACCAAAAGAATGCAAGATGCCCATACTTTTCAACCTCTTAACCCAAGAAATCTGGACAAAGCCTAAAATAATGGGGGACAAGGGCTCAAAAATAGGGACAGATTTTAAATATTGCTCTTGAACATTTAGAATGCTGTTTGAATAAACAGGATTTGTGTTAGCATATATTTTCTGAAGGATATGAAGTCTGAAACTCAAATATATGTCATTTATATGGTCATTATTTTAATATTTTGCTGCATATTTTCGTGCCTACATGGTGCGATATAAATTACAGTAATTTGTGTTGCTTCAATTTCTTTGCGGGCTGTGTTTGAAGTTATTGAAGAAATTAAGGAGGAACTCTGCTTCTCATGGATCGGAAGCCTGATCCACAGAAAGGGCACCTCTGGGATACATACTTGTCTCTTTAGCAGGTCTTATTTATATCACAAGCAAGATTTAAGTCATTAGAATGGGTAATTGTTGTGCTGTTTGTTTTGCGGATATGCAGGGAGTCCATCATGGTAGAGTCTGTTGTAATCTTCTGCAAAATTACATGAATTGTACTACAAGCTGCTTCCCAGGGGTATGAAATTAAGGATACTGAGTAAATTCAGGCAGTGAATACCATTATTATTTTTGCTATTACTTGCCTTCACCTGCAGGAATAAAAGTGATGAGGCTGCTAACCTTTAAACTGCTTCTGGCTTTGTAATTTCCCTATGACAGAAAGTCCTCCTGTTTGCACAGCAGCATTAAAACAGTAGAGAGAGACAGAGGATGCAAAAGACCCGATTTACAACAGACCTTGCTTTCTTTTCTTTTCCAAGTTCCTAGTTCATCAACAACTGACTAGAGGAAGTCAGTATCTGTAGAAACAGGTGCCAGTAATTTATCCATGGCTTTTTCATTACACCTAATCAGGATCCTCATAATCTTATAGCCGCTCAAAGACTGTAATCCATTCCTGTATCAATGAAGAATCCTGAACACCACCATGCGGGAATTTCCAAACATGGAGCCCATTTAGGACTCTACCCCGTGACACACATAGTTTTAAGTAAGCATTATCAAGCTGAAGCATTTTGTATTTGGTCAGCTTTTTTTCAAACATCTTTACCTGCTTGATATTCTACAAAAGGGCCTTACAGAAACAGATGCTTTATGCCAGAGCCATGGGCTCAAGCTTAATGCCAAGAAATGTATAACCTCCTTTGGGAAAAAACATGTACCCATGAATTAAACACCAAAAGCGTGATGAGATACTTCGGGACACAGGTGGACAGTGGTCTCACCTTCGATAACCACATTGCCACAACAGTCAGGAAATCCTTCTATGTGGCACACCTCATCACGAAGGGATTTTCATCCAGAAAAAAAGGAGGTCGTCATTGTCCCACTGTACTCATCCCTCATTAGACCCATTATAGAGTATAACGCCCATTTGGTATGTACCTCACAAGACATCTGCAACAGCTGGAAATGATGCAGAAATACCTCACTAAAAGAATCACAGACCTAAAGCAGATGTCCTATGCTGACCGTCTAAAAAAAACTCCAGCTATACTCTGTGGCATATTGTCTACTCAGAGGTGATCTCTGCTTAACATACAAGGCCATGTCAAACCCTGAGCTGTTGGGCATGCTCCACGTAAAGAAATCCCAATCAATCAGAGCCACACACTCCAGGGATCTAAACCTTGCCATCATAATGAACAAAACATGCTGGAGGGTTTTCCTGACCCAGAAACTCCCTATACTCTGGAATAGACTGCCCATACACATCAAGCAGAGCGCCTCCTTGGCCCTCTTCAAAAGAAACCTTGACAATTGCATGGGAGATAGGAAATTCACCCCAGGGATCACGTCAGTTGCCCTGCTAGACAGGTGTCCAGGGAAGTAAATACTGTGGGAAGAAATATCCAGGGAATTGTTATGGCTAGGCTTGTACAGGCCCTAGGGCCAATAGTCTAGTACCAACCTATGAACTTATAAATGATAAAACTTCTTTGGCTGGCAATAGTGGTCCGACGAAATTCAGAAAAAGTATCCTTAAGCCATGTAACAAAATCCATGGCTCTTACAAACATGCCTTAAATTGTTCAGGTAATAAAAAATTTTTGTTCCTTGTTTTGAAAAACGTACCTCATAGCCCCAAGGAAGGTGCACGGGAAACATTCCGTGAGTTGCTATGGATGCCATGGATAAATTACTGGAGGAGATTAACTGTTTGGACATTTCTTTGAAAAAAAGATCTGTTATTTGATGTTAAGTATATTAATTATTGCAATATTTTTAAAAGTGCTGATAGTGAAATTGATAAAGTTTAAAATGGATAAAGTTTAAAATAATGTTAACAGGCTAAATAAGGATGCACTTGATTAATAGAACTGCATACTCCATTCCTAAGGTTGGTCCTACTACATCATCCCACTAACACAGTGACAATTCAGATGAATGGGCACAACAAGTTGCTAATGAAAATGATCATATTGGCACTGCTTGAGAAACTATGTGAAAGAGATACAAGAGAAGCAGTCACACAGCACAACTGTCCTTTTGGTTCTAATGTAATTAAAGAAGAATGGGTCTTAATGAAATAACTAATAAAAAACTGTGAACTCAGAATTATGAAACCAGATAAAGGAGGAGGGGTAGTATTGATGAATACTACAGATTAAAAAAGATGTATGACTTGCTTAATAATGAGACTCGTTGTGCTAGGATATCTAGAAACGTGATTAATATTTTTTTCTCGCAAGCTAGATTGGTTTCTTACAGACTCATTAGATCAAGGCCAAGCAGATTATAAATTATACAAATTTCTAGAAGAACATCCTACGATGCCAGCCATATTTGGCTTACCCAAAGTTCGTAAACATTTGAGCAACCCTCCTATGTGCCTGACTGTTGCAGCATCTGGCTCTAAAACCCATCCTCTAACACTTTATGTGGATGGTACCTTAAACTTTTAAAAAAATATATTCTTCTATATTAAGAGACCCTTGGGATTTTGTGGGACATGTAAAACAAGATTTCTTCAATGACTGGCTTATTGTTACTATAGACATTGTAGATTAATCTTCATGCATCCCTCATCATATAGGTATTGAATGGTTTAGGAAAGCCTGTATTAAATGTGGTTATTTAAACAGAGAAGTTAATTACTTGTTGACGTTATGCATTTAGTACTAGAAAATTTTTTTTGAGGGAGAATTTTATCGACCGACATCAAGCGTTGCAATATTGTACTTTGGCTTTGGCAGGAGCACTTTGTGTTTAATACTAGTTACATGTAAAATACAATAACCTTGTGTTTTCTGTACGACATCTTTGTGATTTGGAAATGTAGAATGGTGGAACTTATAAAATTTGTGTCATATTTACAGTCTACCAAAGAATTTCTCAAATGTACATATAATTTTTCATCCTCATTATTTAATTACTTAGATGTCACCCTAATAAAAAATTTCAGCATGGGCAAATTTAACTGTGAACTGTAAAGGAAACCTACCTATTCTAAGTTTTTTGTATTTTCAAAGTAGTCACCCTTATCATCAAAAATGAAGATTAGTTAAGGGTCAGATGGTAAGAATCTCTAGAATTGTCTCAGATGATGATCAGTTTGTACTGGAAATTAATAAAATCATAGACATGTTCTTAAACTGAGGCTATCCTAAGGAATTTGTTCAGGAAATAAAGGAAGAGGTCGGCACTAAACATAAACTAAACATGCTAAACAATGTTAGCTGTAGGTATTAACACGAACAGATCAATGAGATAAATACAAGGGAATTTGAACAGTCTATGACCATGAAGTATGGCTCTGGTTCTAGTACTGTTAGGCAAGTATTAGTTAACAACTGGAGACTAATGGAGAGTGATGATTACATAAGTCTCGGGTGGGGATCCATAATTTATATAAAATTACAACTTAATTTAAAGGAAAGATTAAAAAGAAATAATATTGCAAATGACCCTACCGATTCACAAAAATGTAATAAAGGTATGGTTAAGTGCGGGTCGTTTGCAATGTAAATATATTTTTGAAGACTGTTGTCTGAAACTTAATACTGTTCCTTTTGGAGATTAAATCACTTAGAACTGGTGACTGTAATTCAGCAGGTGTTCTTTATATTGATGTTTATTATGACTGTTACTCATTTTACATTGGCAAAACTGAGCGCAATTTAAGAAAGTGTGAACATGAGCACCATTATGACTTAAAAATCATAATAATAATGATGCTCTATACAAACATGCCTTAAATTGTTCAGGTAATAAAAAGTTGTTCTTTGTTTTGAAACAAGTACCTTGCAGCCGGAGGGGAGGCGCATGGGAAAACAAGACTGAATTCTGTAAGGTGCTATGACAAATAAGATTGGATGCAAGTAATTTTCCAGGGTTGAACAATATGGTGTCTATTAATAGCATACTTAAATTAAAAGCAACTAATAGAGTCTTTATGGCCATAATTTAAAATAAATTCCTGGAATTTATACCACCTATTTTTTTTTATTCAACCTGACTGTTTTGTGGTAATGTTTTGCCACAGCTTCTTATCAGCTACGTGGAAGAATCCTTGGTTGTTTTGAGTTTGTGTTTGTCGTTCACCAAGGTGTGGTCCCTTGTATGTGGTAAAACAGTGAACAGGTTAACACTTTCAAGTATCTGGGAGAGGTGGGTGACCAGAAGGGAAATCTGAGTGAAGAGGTCAAAGCTGGAATCAGAGGGGCTGCAGTCAGCTGGCATAGTGTGTCAGGTGAAATGTATGAAAGAAGAATGCCAAAGAAGCTGAAAAGTACAATGTACAAAACAGTGATGTGACTAGTACTACTGTTCAGCAGAGAAACCTGGGCAGTAAAGGCAGAGCAAATGAGAAAGCTAGAGATGATGGAAATGAATTAAGCTGAAAGGGGTGGTAGGATACACACTGTGGGACAGATGAAGACATGAGGACGTAAGAGCAGAAGGTAAAGTAGCTTCAACTGCAATTTTTTTTTTGGTCACCTCGGACCTCATCCTACCAACCTGGCCTCCAGTGCCCAATGCCCACTAAGGATCTACCAGCTACTGGTATTGCTGGAGCCAGTTGTGGATCATAAAGGTGTCCTGGGGGCTTGACCATCTGAGGATGTTTCTTCTTCTAATTTATTTTTTTTTATCTATGCTTCCTGCTTTTCTTTCCCCTACCCAATGCTCATCAACTATGTACGATGACTGCTCCCCTCTTTGGACCACAACTCCCATAAGGGAGCATCCTCATCGAGCACCCTCCCATCCAGGATAAGTACGCCCATTCTACCCTGACATGCTATAAGTTGCCAGAGATGCTAATCGAACCTGGTTCACTTGGGCCATAGTCAAGGCTTTCCCCTATAAGCCATCACAATAGCCTAGCCTCAATCAGCTCTTGAGACCCCACCAGCAAATATGTCATTATTGTTTAAAGTTGCCTTTCTGAAGTTTACCTGGTTCATTAAACAGGATCAATCTTTTACAAAACCAGATTGTTGCAGATGTAGCTTGATGAGACATTTAATATCAATGCTAATCAACTCTGTTATAATTTGTTCTGTGGCCTTACAAATGTGCCTCATCAAGCTACTGGTCCTATAGTTTGCAGGGTCAGAGATAGAGCCACAATTATGGAGTGTTATCACCAGGACTGTACCCAAACTCGGGTTATATAGCTTACAGAGGACATCAGGACATATTTAGTATTTAGCAAACAGGACAGTATGTTAACTGATCCCATGGAGGAAGTGTTCTTAGTCCTGGACGGTACTTTCAGTACACATTTTTGGAGATTGGAGGATCACAGGTTTTTGGATAGTCACCTCATGAGTGAAATTTGCATTAAATGTATTTGCTAGTACACTGGCTAGGTCTACCATGGCCAAGTATGAGTTCTGCACATTGAATGTTGTGTCCAGGTAACATCTGTAATTGTCCTTGGCTTTGGATGCAAAACTGAGTTTATGGGGTTCCTTAGCAATTCTGAGTCTTTAAATGTTCAAATTTAGTCAAATTCCTAATATTTTTTCTTGAATGGGGGGTTACAGATATGCTGTATATGATAATTATGTTGGTGTACCACCAGAGTAGTTTGTATTTAAATTTCTCATTGTGTATGGATCTGAGTGGGACTGCCAAATGTATACAATTATTTCTGCAAGTATAAAACTCCTTTACAAAATCTACCAAGGCGATGACAGGTAATACCATTTTAAGTTAATTTTGAGACTTCAGCAAAAAATTTGAGATTTAAGCACGTAATGTCTTTGAATTCGGTCACATTTGTTTAAAGGGGCTTAGACAACTTGATGGAAAGGTTACAAGTTTATGGTCCAACTCAGACAGGGATCAGAAACACAAATATGCGGTTTGTAACAAAAGAAACCAATACTTCACTGATTCTGGAAGATAAAAATATACCTTTAATAAAATAAAATACAAAATATAAAACAAAGACTCGTGCTAAGCATTTTAGTCTATACAAGACTTCATCAGAGCATAAGCTGGCAATGGAAAAGTCACAGTTTAAATATATAAACCGACCAATCACAAAATAGACACAATTAAAGAAATATGCAATGATACAATTCTCAAGAGCCATGAAAAATAATAAACACTGTTGTTGCTTCTAAAGAAAAAAATGTTACATCTTAATGGATTTCAGTTTCAAAGCACTGTTTAAAGATTACGTTTGAAAGGACTCTAAGGAGAGGGGAAGAACAAGGAAAAAGGTAACTGCAAGTAAGACAATTTTTCCTTTTAACAGAATTTCTATGAAACTTTTCACAATATTAACTGCATATTTTTTAGTAAAGTATTTTAGTTGTTCTTGTGTGTGATAAAGCTACTAAAGTAAACAGATGCCTTTGGTTTTTTTCTTCTTCCTCCTCTTAATACAAAAAAAGAGAGGAAAATATAGGCATTACAGTGATAAAAAGAGAAGAAAAGCTAGGCAAAAGCATATTTCAGTTAATAGGCTGTAATGTTGGGTTGTTGAGATTGGGGAGTAAACATACACAGATAATATATGTAGAGCTGATATGTTTTCTCTCACTTTTGCATAGTTTATTAAGACCCTTGGCTTAATCTAATAAAATCTTAAGTGGAAATTAAAGCAAATATGAAAACTCTGTATATAATGAAAAATGTTCCTTTAGCAATGTTTCCATTTGTCTTTCAGGCTGCAGCAGAGGACTACATTTTTCTTTTTTCTCTTATATTTCCATGGAGACAAGTTGAAAGTAGAGTAATAAAAGACAGAAGGCTAAAAGTTAATGATTTCTGAAAGCATGCAAGTTATTTTCACAAGGGGGGGTAACGATACAGAAAAAAAAACACACCAATTAGTGCAAGTACAAGCACAGGCAACAACATGCATTTTAGCATGGATAACCACAATTTCAGGTTAATTCGTGGCTTGGCACAAATATTCTTATTAGGAATTAAAAACTTCATTATTTGAAGATGTACACAGTTACGTTTATAGGTTCATAGATTAGTACTAAGCTAACTGCCCTTGCGAGCCATTTTAAGCCTAGCCATTTGTATTAAGCTAACAGATTCTGGGGTTCTTCTGAGTGAGTTTGATTTTTTTTTTGTTTGAGGGTTTTATTAAAAAGGAAAGCCCTATAAAATAGCACACAGGTTCCCAATGTTGATAAGAAAAAAAATTATAAAGGATTAACTTGCTGAATTTTAATGGGTACATGCATCACAAAAGCTGAAAAATCGGCATTTTAAAAAGCTTTCATAAATAACAGGCAAGAATAATGACTTCTTACCATAATGGTGACAATTTCTTGTAATGTTATTTCACAGGTATAGACAAAAAAGGAAAGAATATTTAGCTATAATATGAAATACAGAGTGCAAATAGTAATGCTACAGGAGATACATTTGGAAGGACCTGACCATGTGAATTTGATGAAGAAAGGATTTTAGGATCAATACTCTGCAGAATATCAGTGACAAAGAAAAGCAGGAGTACTTGTACAGTACAATTGCTAGAGGAGCTCTGTTAGTGATAGAAGAGGGGAAAAAGATAATAATGGCAGATTTGCGGTAGTAATGGGCTATTGGCATGGGATGATTACAATGGCATTTAATTATATTTCACCTAAAACTACTACTGTGGAGCCAAACAGTTTTAGGAGAAATAATCAGCTTGAAGCAGGGAATATTACTTATAGGTGGGGACTAGAACTTGATTTGCAACAATGAGGAAATCTCCGGGAGGGACTAGAACACAAAATATAACAAAACAGGGTAGATTGCTGAAGAAATGTACAAAATATTTGATATGGAAGACATGCATTCAGTAGTAGGAACTCAGAGAATTTACATATTATTCACCAAGGTACAATAACTGGGCTAGACTAGACAGAAATCCTATTTCACTGGAACATATGCATTTAATAGGGAACTTTTGACACGCATCCAATGACCATTTCAGATCATGCAGCAGTAATTGCCAAGATAAAAATTCAGTACAATGAAGTTAAGATGAGACACTGAAGCTTCCTCACCTACCTTTAAAGAGAGGCATTTAAGGAATGGGTAGCGGAAATTATCCAGCAGTTATTTGGGAAGATAGAAAGTATTCCATAAGTTATAGCCAGTGAGTAGGATAATATGAAAGGGAATTTTAAAAATGGAGCAGAAATAATAATAATAAAAAAAAAAAAGCTGTCAAAATATTACAAAATATGTAGAATGTCACAAAACAAAAGGAGGCGCAATTGCAGAGTACTAAAGAGAAAATGGGAGTACCTGGATAATATGCATGAGTTTAGAAAGACTGCTGTTAAGCAACTATGTTTTAATAACAACTCCAGAGTACAAAAACTTCTGGAACAACTTGGGCAACCTACAGTAGAAAGGGTTGTTGGCAAACTTAGGGTAGCCTACAACAAGAAAAATATCCAGAGATCCTGTAGAGGTGTTATCAGAAATGTTATGAAACTTTGTATAAAGCAGAGAACTGTGATAATCAAGAAAAAGCATGAATGAAAATATTTATGGAAGCCTTAAATATGCCAAGGTTAGAGGTACAGGAGGCTCACCGGTTAACACTTATGACAGGAGGAAATGAAATAAAAATGGTGATGTATAAACAATCTACAGGAAAGCCTATTTACGTAAAGAAAACATTTGACAGAGTAAGCTGAGATTTTGCGAGAAGGGCAATGGAAGCATTTACATTTTCTGATACAATAATCATGTCAATTAAGAGACTACATGAGGAACTGGAGGCAAAAGCTGAAGGGTGGGGGTTCCTCTTTGGTAAGTTGTGTCTGAACAGAGAAACCAGGAGGGGTGTCCTCTTTCTCCTTTGTTATTTGCATTACATTTAGAGCTATTGGCAGAGAAAAAATAAGGGACTCAAAATTCAAACATATAACTGGCATGGTAATCAAGGAAAGTTGACTATCTGCAGACATTACTCTGTACCTGTTAAAACCAGAAAACAACATCTCACTTTTATGGAACATTCTGAGTCAGTTTTAAGTATTTTCAGGATATAAAATTAATGAAGATAAAACAAAGTCTATTAGCTGTAATGTATGTATCCACACATGAATTGGTTCAGTAACACCCATTACTTACGGGGACATGATAAAATGATGTATTTAAGAACATGTTATGGCAGCTAAGGATATGTGGGAAGAGACTAAACAAAAAAAAACTGAGAAACTGGAAGCTCTTGTTTATGGATATGGCTAGCGAGATAAATGTTTTTAGTCCCTTTAGTCAT
Organism: Protopterus annectens; assembly: GCF_019279795.1. Taxonomy (NCBI): domain Eukaryota; kingdom Metazoa; phylum Chordata; order Ceratodontiformes; family Protopteridae; genus Protopterus; species Protopterus annectens. The sequence continues at coordinate 1,249,062,161 of NC_056743.1, forward strand.
ACACAGGTCAGGCATATTTTTACCATCCACAGGAGAAGCTGTAGACAATACTTACTAAAAGGTTGAAGGATTTTATATGGGAAGGGAAGTGGGCAAGGGTCAAGCGGGATAAGTTGATCCTTCCATTAAAACAAGGTGGTTTAAGATTGCCTGATTTGAAGGGATACTTTAGAGCTACACATTTATGGTTTACATACTCGGACCCTGCCCTACTAGAGATGATCCATATCCATAGGTCTAACTCCTCACGCATTACCCACTCAAAAGGACTGAATCTAATATGCAACATCAACAAAATCTGATGGAGAGACAGGTTAGTCTCCCAGGGGCTGCCCCGTCTCTGGAATAGACTTCCCATACATGTCAAACAGAGCACCTCACTGACCCTCTTCAAGTGCAACCTTGATGAGTGGCTGGGAAACCACAAATTTGTCCCAGGGGTTCCACCTATGTCCCTCATTGACAGGTGCTGACTGAGGTTTCTTTTTGGGGATAAACTCATGGTTAGGCATGTAAGGGCCCCAGGGCCATTACCCTAGTAACCTCCTATGATTCTATATATAACGCAAGCAGAAACCTACAATTTAAAGTGGAAAGGGATGATGATGAAGCAGGGTGAAATTCAACAAATAATGATCTGCTTACAAAATCCCACTCCTTCCTTAAGGAGAACACCACCCACACAGAATATTATATTCATAAAGTAGCAAAAAGTATTCTAAGAACTAAGTCAAGATGAGAATGGAGAAAGGAGATTTTGCCGATAGGGATGACTACAATTAGGGGTACAGATAATAGGCAAGAGGAGACTGGAATTTCTGGAGAAAACTGGCAAAAGAATCAATGTACTGGAGCAAATAACCAGGCAGGGAAGAAGCCAAGAAGACATACGAGTGCAGGCTAGAGGCTACTTTCCTTATCCGACATTGATATCAGAATAAAGGCAAAGAGAAATGGATAGTTGAATCCTAAGTGAAAGACCTGCTCTGGTCGAGTTTTTAAATGAATGCAGAACAGAAGCTGCTACTAAAAAATATTTCAGGATAGCTATAGGAATCAATCAGAGGAAGTTAGAAAAGACTGTAGAGAGAGACTGGAAAAGCACTTTTAAAGGAAACAATGGGAGGGCATATGTATGGCTCTGAAATACAACAAAGTCTAGAAGATTTAGGATTTTTACTTGGAAGGGTTTGCAGAGGTATTTTTATACCCCAAGCAGACTCAAAAGAATTTTTCCTCAGGTAGCTTGCAAATGTTGGAAGTGTGATGGGGAAGAGAGAGGTAACTGGGAACACATGTTTTGGGACTGTAATGAGTTCGCAGACTGTAAGAATTCCCTACAGAGTACTCAGTCAAAAATATTAGGCGACAGCAAATGGATGTAACTAAGGAAATTAGAGCTGGGATACAGTACATAAATTGCCTAGATATAGTAAGGACATGTTAAGTTTAAATCTGGTGGCAGGCAAAAAAAAAAAAAAACATTGGTAGAAAATGGAAATCAAATTCTAAACAAACTTTATTTGAAGTATTGAATATTGCAACAGAGATTAAAAAAAATGAAAGCGAGATCTTTAGTGAAAGGGTACATCGAAAAATGGAAATTGTGGGAACAATACAGGCATAATAATGCTTTGCAGGAGGGGGGACAGGCGGAGTGAGGTTCTAGGGAAGGCAGGAATTAAGCAAGTTATGTAATGTTGGATTGATGATAACTACAGAAGAATGTATGTGATGTATAATAGTTGTAACTGGGAACATGTTAATATAGAACCTCCAAGTTCCTAGGGACCCAGTCAACCAGAACAATGACAACTGACAAAAACACGGGATCAAAAAAACGTATGAAAAAAAAGAAGTTATGTTCTTACCATAACATTCCATGTGAGTTGTTCATCTCGCCTAAGCCTTTGTTCTTGCACGTGGGTACGGAGCCGATCCATCGGCTCCGAATCAGACGCTTTCAAGCTCAAGATCTTTCAGTAGCTCGAGGCACAGTACCTATCCCATGTTGCTCTCTGACTAACCCTCAGATCTAGTTTGCTGAATCCAGCAACAAAGGAACAGCCTAACACCCTAAATGTCAATATGTGCATATATAAAAACATATACGTACAGTTAACCATGGGAAGAAAGTCTGGTAGAAGTAAAGGACAGTAGACAAACCAAACCAGACCTCCAGTCATAACCGGTCTTCAAGAACCCGGATGGGGATGGAAGGGGGGAAGTGTAAGAACAACGGCGAGATGAACAACTCACATGGAACGTTATGGTAAGAACATAACTTTTTTATGTGAAGTTGTTCAATCTCGCCGTTTGTTCTTACACGTGGGTAGCATCCCAAGCACCCAAACCCTTGGTGGCTCACGGGAGTACATTCCTGAGAACAGTGGAACCAAAGGAAGCCCTGTCCACTTTGTAATGAGTGATAAATGTATGTGGTTTTGACCAAGTGGTGGCTGCACAAATGGTGTCCAAAGGCAAACGAGTTGCGTGAGCTACAGATGTGGATACCGCCCTAGTAGAATGAGCTTTCACCTTGTATTCTAAGGTCTGATTAGTTAAAGAGTATACAAACTTTATGCAATCTGATAACCATTTAGACAAGGTAACTTTAGACACAGATAGCCCTTTTTTCTTATCGGTATAAGAGACAAAAAGCTGTTCAGATTTTCTAAAATCCTTTGTTCTGTCCAAGTAAAATCTCAATTGTCTGTGGACATCAAGTTTATGTAGCATATACTCCATTTTATTAGAATGATGTCTGAAAAAAGTGGGCAACTCAATAGATGGATTCAGATTAGTCTCTGAGCAGACCTTCGGAAGAAAAGTGAGATTTGTCCTGAAAGACACTATCAGGAAATAATATCAAGTAAGGGGGCCTAATAGAAAAGAGCTTGAAGTTCAGAAACTCTACGAGCTGAATTAATAGCCACCAAAAATAATGTTTTCCAAGATATGAACTTCAAGGGGCAAGAGGATGCAGGCTCAAAAGGGGGAAGCATAAGCTGAGATAATATTAAATTTAGGTTCCATGGTGCAACTGGTTGTCTGATCGGTGGCCTTGGTGAGGAGTGAGGTGAGGAGTCCCTTTCAAAGAGACTTTACATAATGTGTGTGTGACATAAGATTAGATCCTTCAATCCCCAAGTGAAAAATTAGATATAGCGGCCAACTGAACTCTTATTAGTGGCCGCTGCAGCACCTTCCTGAAAAATTGTTGCGAGAAATTCCAGAACCATATCAAGAGGGGCAACATAGGGATCAAGATTGCGTTGAGAGGCCAAGTAAACAAAACGTTTCCATTTACTACTGTACAGTTTCCTAGTGGAGACTTTAGGAGAGGAAACCAGAATATGTTGTACTTCGGAAGACAGATTATATGACCTGGCTAGGTTGGGAAGTGGAGCAGCCAAGCTGTCAGTTTGAGGGACTGAAGAGAGGGGTGAAGAACTCCTGACAAATATGTGTCAGAAGGTCTGGCACTAGGTCCAGAAACCAAAGCTCTTCCAGTTGGTATTGATGAAGAAAAGGGAATCATATATGCAAAGGCCAAAAAGGGGCTATCAGAATAACTGTCTTTCCTGAGCCCTTTGCTTTCAGCAAGAATCCGGGAATCAGTGGGGTTGGAGGAAAAGCATAAAGGAGACCCAAGGGCCAATCGTGCACAAGTGAATCCCTGGGACTGTCCCCCGGTGGAAGGTTCAGGGCAAAGTAGCATCTGCATTTGGTATTCATCGGAGATACAAAAAGGTCGCAGCAAGGCTGGCCCCATCAGCAGAATATCATTTCCACCACATTTTGTTTGAGGGACCACTTGTGGGGTAACAAAATCTCTCTGCTCAGTTTGTCCGCTATCACGCTGGATTTCCACAGGATTTGCATTGCTAATAGAAAGCGCCCGGTGGGCACAGCCCACTTCCAAATCCTCAAAGCTGCTCAGCAAAAGGGGTAAGATTTGGTTCCCCCCTGTTTGTTGATCTTCCAGACCACCGACATGTCTGCCTGAATTGCAATCATTCCCTGAGGTAGAGAGTCGTGAAAGTGCTGCAACGCTAAAAGCACTGCTCTTAACTCCAGGACGTTGATGTGCAAATGACATTCCATCTCTGACCAAGTGCCTTGGGCAGTCTTTCCCTGAAAAAGCCCCCCCCCCACCATATCAGGGAAGCATCCGTGGTCACCGTGGCTACTGGAGGGGGTAATATAAATGGACGACCTACTGTCACCTGGTGGCTGTTCAACCACCAGAGAAGGTCTCCCTTGCAAGCATCTGTCAACAGAATCTTGAATGATATCGGGAGCTGTTGGTAGGATCACTGGGTGAAAATCAACCATTAGGAGTATCCGCATGTGCATCCAGCCAAGAGGTACTGCTATGAGGGAAGCTGCCATTGTGCCCAAGAGTTTTAAAACCTGAGAGGCAGGTACAAGCATGACACCTGATTTCTTAGAGAGGTGACTCTTTCTAGAGGTAATCTGACCAGGGCACTGGTGGTGTCTAGGTCTGCTCCAATAAATGAGATTTGCTGCGATGGTAATAAAGCAGATTTTTCGAAATTTATGGTTATTCCTAACCGAGAACAGAGACTGATTGTATGATCCCTGGACTGAATGAGTTGATGCCTGGTGGTGGCGGATAGGAGCCAGTCGTCCAGATACAGAAACACCCGGAATCCTAGATGCCTCAGGTGAGCCGTACTACTGCCATACATTTGATGAACACTCTGGGGGCTGTAGTGAGACCAAAGAGCAGAGCTCGAAATTGGTAATGACTGGCCCCCAGCTGGAAACTCTGGTGACCTCTGGATGGTCTGGCCATTTTGATGTGGTAGTACGCATCCTAGACATCTAAAGAGCACATCCAATCGCCCGTTCCCAGGAACGGTAGTATCGATTGAAGCGTGACCATCCGGAACTTCTCCTTTAAGAATGTATTGATTTTGCCAAGTTCTAAAATGGGCCTCCAGTCCCCCGTTTTCTTTGGAACTAAAAAGAATCTGGAGTAAGTTCCGGATCCTATCTGGTCCGCCGGGACTGGCTGGATGACTCTTTCTAGCAGGTTTTGAATTTCTGTGACTGCTTGATTCCTCAGACTGGGTGGAACATCTGAGATTCTTTTTGTGGGTAACGGGGGTTCTACAAAAGTAATGAGGTAACCTCTGGTAACTATGTTTTGTACCCAAGAATCTGAAGTAATTCCTAGCCAGGCATCTGGGTACAAAGCTAAGCGAACCCCGACTGACTCCAGAGTAGGACAGTCGGGCCTCCTCTCAGGAGTGCTGATAGGGCTGGCCAGGAAACTGCTCCCTGTCACCCTGGTTTTGAGATCCCCTCTGCCGCCAAAGCGGCGTCTTCCATTATTGCCCCCTCCTCTGCCCCTGAAGGGGGGTTCACTATGTGTGTTCTGGAAAGCTCCTTGGGACTTCCGGAACCACATTTTTCCACCTTTTTGCCCTTTGGGGTAATGTCTAGTAGGGGTGGAAAAACAGACTCCTACGGCAGATAGAGTCTTTCCTTACTGCTCACACCTAGTGAGGGTCTCCTTGACTTTAGACCCAAACAATGAAGAGCCATCAAATGGGGTATTGAGAAAGGCAGACTTGAAAGCTTTCGCAAAGCAGCACAAGTGCATCCAGGACAGTCTCTGCAGAGCAATCGCTGAACCTGCTGCTCAACTCGATCCCTCTGCTACATAGGAAATGAGCCGCATGGATGAGTTGATGGAATTAAGGGTAGAAAGCAGAGTTGTACCCTTTTCTGAAATAGCCTCATCTGTGTTACCCTTTAGAGTATCTCCAAGTTCTTGACCCATTATACTCGCCTTCAACAAGATCTCCTTCAAGTAGTTAAGCGATCTCATGGCAAATGTTGCAGAACTAAAAATGCGTTCCCTGTATCTGTCCATCGTCCTGGGATCCTTATTAGGATGGACAGTAGAAGAAGTCTCTGACATCTCGTTCTTGGTGGCCACCGCCACCACCATGGCATCAACAGGGACTCCTTTGGTGAGGAACAATTTCTCTTGAGGGGCAGTGATGAATTTATTGGGCCTCCGAGGGACTGGTTCCATGGTGTCAGGGGACTCCCACGCCCCTCGAGCGACCAGATCCATTAGTTCGAAGGGCAGAGTAACCCAGGAGGTGGAGGGCTGACACCCAAAGGCCTTCAGGAGCACCGACTCATCCTCAGTAGAGCGAATGGACTGCCAGTCACCCCTCTGCTTAAGTATTTCTAAGATGTCAGCAAAAAAGACATCCTCCGAGGGGGACCCTTCCAATTACTCTAAGTCGGTGTCTGATGTCAAGGATTCCTGAGGGGAACCCAAATGCCTCCTCTTGCAGAGTCTCTTTCTGGGAACTTCATCAGTGGGGGCATCTGGTGAAGTTTCAGTACAGCAGGGTTCTCCCAAAGGGGATACCTGAGGCTCTGGGTCTCGTCGCTTAGTAGGTGCTTTAGACGAAGAGGCAGAACTCGGCATCTTCAGGGAGAAAGAGGAGAGATCTGTAGTGTGGGTCTGAGCAGACAACACCCTCCTCATGGCATCAAAGGCCCCGGAGTCTCGGCCTGAAGAGGCCACCGGTTCAGAGGAAGATGGAGGCCTCGCAGGTGCAGAGGCTGAGGGCTCCGAACCAGAGCTCACCTGCGCCAAAGCCCAGAGGAAGTGTTGTAACTGATGCTTCGGTTCGACTCTCCCCCCTGGAGCAGATGAGAGAGTGAGTGTCGGATCAGAGATGGCACCGAAGATGTCAGGTTGGGTGGAACCAAAATCACTGGAACAGGACTCTGCCTCCATGGGTTCCACAACCATCAGATCTTCTGCCTCTGGCTCCGAAGGCCTGGGTAGGCTCAGAGGTGTAGTCACAGGAAATGGGGCGGGAACAGGGCTCGAACCCAGTTGAGACAAAGCAGAGAGCAGTTTAGCCAATGCCGGGTTTTCCAAGAGCCTCTGCACCACACGGTCCACATCAATATCCGACAGGGTCCTTGAAGAGTGGGTCAAAGGGGCCGAAGAAGCTACAGACCTAAGTACTGGAGATTTTAAAGTCTCCGATACCGGCTCCAAAACCAAAGGTTTGCTCAGATTCATCGGTTCGGCCCACAGTTCTGAAGACCTGGGAACTGGTGACCGCACCTTAACAGAGGTGCTCTGAGCTGAAGGCTTAGGCTTCGAGGACACCCGAGACGATTTCGACCCTTTCGAAGACTTTGAGGTCTGGTGGGACTTGTCCAAAGCTTCCTGAAACTCAGGTGTTAAGAGACCTCGATCAATCCGTTTCCTATGTCTCGCTAACAAAACTCTGTCACTAAAGAGTGGCAGATGGAACAATCCTCCTACAAATGAAGAGGTCCCAAACAATAAACACAAGAAATGTGGTTATCTGTGATTGACATTTTTTGACCACAGTCACATCTTTTAAATCCGGACTTTTGCTTTTGGTCAGCCATCATGTCCAAGAGAAAGCACAATTATCAGATCCCTGATAATATCAAGTACAATAGTACAATCCAATAGCAAAGAAGAGAAACACAGAAGGCACAATTATCAGATCCCTGATAATATAAAGTACAACAGTACAATCCAATAACAATCTAATAACAATCTTGGCAAAAAGTGGGATAGGGGAGAAAATTGACGGATCCCTGTACAACTATAGCAAAGGATGTAACCAACGGAAGAGAGGGCAAGGCCCAAGAGCAACTCGCTCCAATAAAACACACTAAACAGGGACAAAGCCCTAACAAAAAAAAAAAAAAACCAGTATAACAAGGGAATACTAGTAGAAAAACAGACAGATATAAATAAAAAGTAAACTTGGCTGTAGAAAATACTTCTTAATAAACCTTCAGTGGCCCGAGCACACTGAAAACTTGTGATCCGTTGCAGCGGCAAATTACATCTGAGGGTTAAGTCATACAGCATCATGGTACTGTGCCTCGAGCTACTGAAAGATCTTGAGCTTGGAAAGCGGCCGACTCGGAGCCGATAGGTCAGCTCCATACCCACGTGTAAGAACAAACGGCGAGATTGAACAACTTCACATTAGTTAACTTATTTGTTTAACAAATAGTTGAGCACTTTTGTCCTCATTTGGACTTCTTCAGAACTGTTCATACATTAAACCACCCAACTCCATCACATGATCAATCATGAAATCACCAATCAAAAATGACAAAATAGTTGTAAATAAAATAATTAACCAACTAAAGATTTATACCATTTGGTAGATGTTACAGCCTACATGTGGAAGGTCTGCTTTTCTTGGCATTTAAATCCGGTTTCCATGATTCCATATACATGGTTGGCTTCCAAATGCTGAAGTGCTCCAAGGTTGGGCGGCTTGTTGTTTAGACATCTGGCATTGATAATAGCCTCCTTAATTTGATCTTGTTTTGTTACTGATATATGTCTGCTACACTGGAATGTTCATTAACTGAACCTTACCTAAAAAGGCACTATGGTAGCAGCAAGAGCTTTAGCCAGTACGAGGAAGCCGTTGAACAAAAGGTGCAGACCATCTTTTGCAAAGCAGGTAGGACTGTTAAGCATCTTGTTCTATGCAACCAGTTTTTTTCACATTCGCTCCACATACAATCGGGACAAGTTAACAGTGGCCATCACTGAGGCAACCTTCAAAGGCTGGTTTGGGTTATTTAGCACTTTAGAGCCCTTACTTCAATGTGAATGCCCAGTATTATGCTCAGGTTCAGCATGCAATGAACATCAGCAAGGGTATGTCAACCACTTTTGAGAGTTATACAACTCCTCAGGACAGCCCTGCCCCAACTAGAAGATGGGGGTCCCGTGAGATCTTTGGTTGCCACAAGGGATTCAGTCACAGGACCATGTGCCCTTGGTATGCAACCTGCACCCTCCTCCCCAGGAGAAGCAAGCTGACAGGAAAACAGTATACTTTTAGTCGCAGTTTGTTTATTTAAACTTGCTATCATGGTGTCCTGAGCAGGAACTTGATGTTTAAGAGTACCTAATTAACTGAACACCCCTTCTAGTTAATGTGTTTTTCCATGTAATTTTGCATTAAAATGCAGCTCAAATAGCGGATAGTGTGCATTTCTTAGTCACCTGGTTGTTGATGTAATTAATAAAGCCTCCATTCTGTTACACTGAGTGTTCTCCTTTATTAATTTGTTAGATAATATCTCCAGCTAGCTAATAGTGTTCTTTCCCCCTGCAACTTTTTCCTACTTTTACAACTTAATTGTGCATTAAAAGTAGACTTTCCTGTTGGCTTTCTACTCTGGATGTAAACTTGCTGACAACAGTAGTAGTTGTTCTGTGGCAGGGAATAATTTGCTGTTGTTTCTGAGGGGTAAACATTATTGGCTGGATTTTTAACTGCCTTCTTACTGATTCTTCCACTTTTCCACTCAGCTTAACAGTAGGTGGTGGTACTATACACAGTGCCGCACAGCATTCTGAACAAACTAGGGCATTTCCATTTTTGAATTCTCTCTCTCGTAGGAACCTTAGTTTACTCTACATTCCAATTATAAATGTATAAACAGATTTAAGCAGCAGTATACTGTTCCACATCTAAAGCCACGTCCATAACAATTATTTACTACCTGGTACTGGTGCTCGAACAAATTTTTCTCTATCGACATTTATTAGTATACCCAAAATCAATACCTTAACTCTGAGCTGAAACACTATTATCTTCTATTCACCAACCAAACAGACCTTTTAACTAGGCTAGACTAGAATATTGACTGCATAAAAGATAAACTTAGCTTTCAAAACAAAATAATTTAACGCTACCATTTTTCTTGAACAAATAATTTAACCCGGGAAATGCTTCCAGACACTCCTTGCATCCTTGGAATGTAAGCAAACTAGTCAACCCTCTGCTACCACCCTATTAATACTCATACTCAGGCAATGTAAGAATTGCCTGATACTCACATACAATGATCTTTTATTTAACTCAGTACTATTTGTGAGAGATGCAAGAACCTAACTAAACTATATAGGCTGTAGTCCCACAATCAAATCCATCCTGACATGATTACTTATTCAGATAGCAATTCACACACACACACACACACACACACACACACACACACACACACACACACACACACACACACACACACTAAATCACAAAATTATTATATGCTGCAGCATTAAAAAAATCCTTATTCAACTCACAAGGGGCTAGTAGGTGCAAGGTTCAGTGCAAGCTAAACAATGCAACATCAGTTAGTGATAACACAGCTGACAGTCACCCAGAAAGAGCATGTCCCACACCAATTACACATATGCAATCTTTTTAACACAAACAGAAATGCACTAGTGATTGGTGATGCCATAATTAGACGCCTGGATTTGACGCTCGTAAGGCAGGACAAAGACAGGGTGATAGCTGTCCTCATGAGCCAAGACTGCTGATATCACAAGTGACATGAGAACACCTAAAAACAGACACATATCAGTATGGCATGATGGTGGTCCATGTTAGGGTAAATGACTTGGTATGCAAAACTCTGAGGGTTATGAAGAGAGAGATTACATGTTATAAATGCAGGAAAGACCCAAGTATTGACTGGAATCCTTTCATCACCAAAAATGGTGTCAAGGTATAAAGAAAAAAATTACTGGCTTTAAAAACTGGCTAAACACTTGGTGTCATTCTAGAAGGATAAAACATGTCAGCATGGGATGAGATACCCGATAACCATTCTTGCTTAACAAGAGACAACTTACACTTCTCATTCCAAGGCTACCACTTACTGGTGAAAGCTTCTGCAGCCTTATTGTACCTTTTTTAGACAAACAAAGTCCAGATGATAAACCTCCCAGCATAAATTCCAAAACAAATCAGCCATTAGATCAAACAAAGTGGCTCTAAGTAATTTCAGAAGACTAAACAGCAAAATGCTGAGTTTCGAGGCTCTCCTGCATTTGGAACGTATCAATACACGTGTTGTTAATGAAGCCAAGTGCCCACAGAGCACTCCCTCAATACCCTGATACTGTGCATACCACTTGTTTAGACCAATTGAACCGAATGAAACTGTGGTGGGGTATCCATATTTATTAGTCACTGCATTACCTCGAGAGAGATACATAAGGATCTGCAAGTAGAGCTTACGGAGATCCAAATCATGCTAAATTAAGATTAGCTATCCATTCATATCAGGTTACAGAACCAACCCCCCATGTCTCAAGCAAAATTGGATAACATTCCTAAATATTCTGGATGAACTCTGTTTAAGCAGAAACACCGTTATCCTGGGTGAATTTAACTACCCAATAATTAAATAGGGGCTCTACATGACCAATGTATGTTATGTTAAAAAAAAAATTCTTAGATGTTATAAACAAAAACTTCATGGACCAGATTGTTAAGGAAGCCAACAGAGAAAAGAATGCACTTGACCTGGTCTTAAACTTAGCATCTGTATGTACCATACCCAAGGTAACCCACTCATTGGTCTTATCAGGCCACAAACCCGTAACCTTTTCCATCAGAATCTCCAGATCGAGGACAAGGATTTCAGATGTACAAATCTCCAACTATTCTATGAAGAATTCTCTTCATTCAAATATAACAGTATAACCTAAAATGTTGACACTGCAAAAGGTTATTCACATCTGGACAAAAGTATTAATTTGACAGTCACAACTAAATCCAAGCAAAACATTTGACAGTCACAACAACTTAATCCAAGCAAATGGAGAGGGCTAAAAGCAGATCAGTGTGGTGGTCCTCAAACATAAGCTGTGTAATAAAAGGAAGAAACTCTTTAAGCCTATAAAGCAGGTCAAATGACCCCCAAATTAAGGAGAACATCAAAGAGCCCGACAAAGTGAAAAGGACATAAGAAAAACAAAAGCATCCAGTGACAACTAGAAATCCTTCTTTAGTTATGTCAAAAGAAGAACAAATACCCTACATTGCTCTGAGCTTATTCACAATGATACCAACTACTCAGATCCAGTGGATATTGCAACAAACTAGTTAATAAAATTAGTGCTAACTTTATCTCAGAGACTTCTACTCCAAAAGCACTTATTCCTGATGGAATCAATCCACCAACCACCACACAGTATATGTAATGAAAGTACTCTCCAAAACAAAAAATACCATATTCATGGGGCC
>NC_056743.1:1249076785-1249081785 GCF_019279795.1 Protopterus annectens
TTTGCCCCAAGGATCACCTATGACATTCCAGGTGATCCATACTTATTGTACACCAAGATAATTCTATTTCTCTTTTGTGGTGTTGGAGATGAGAAGTTTCCCATTAATACAGTTACTGGTTGATTATCTTAGCTAACGTTACCCATGTGTATATAACTTTGATTCTGAGTTGGCTGAAGTTGGGACATAAGTTACACACTTGTTCTCCATTGTGGATAAAAATATGCTAGCTTATGGATTTAATTTTAGCCAGCAATTCATCATTACTATATTTTAACTATATTTAACAGTAATGTGTGAACTGATCATATACAAGAATCTAATTGACTGATACCTGTCCTGAGTTTCTAACTTGTTTTGAAGTTAAGTGAAGAGCAGTAAAGTGGCATGGGGTAATGTTTATTTTTTAAAGTGCAATTTGATGGGTTATTTTTCTCTTGCTGCCTGTACAAAGGGGTTTAATTGACCGTTACTTTCTATTTGTCCTAATTAGGTACAAGGTAGGACAGAGGTATAACAGTTGGAACATTTTTATAACAGCTTCCATGGTATAATGTATCAAATCACACGCTCTAAAACCATCTGTTTCTATGAACAGTGAGGCAGCATGACAGTTTTTTTAAACCTAAGCATTTCTTTTATTTCATTTTGTTGACTGGGTAGATATCATTAAGCCTAAGGCATTTGAGAATAATAATAATAATGAAAAATATAGTGATGCATTTTCAGGAATTCTGATGAATATTGTAGTGCATTTTAATATTTGATGATAATGAATTCAGTGCTGGACTTGCTTGGCTTGGCATATTACTTGGTTGTCTGCTTTACCTCCCCCTTATTTTGAAAGTTAATTTCATACAATTTCTTTGTAACATACAAAAAATATGTAAGAGAATGCTTTTTAAAAAGTGTATTTTTGATGTGATGCAACCTCATTCGAACAATTTTGAGAGCATTTCGTAGATGGAACTTTTTTCTGGGCTTAGTGGGTATTCATTCTTCCTGTTAAATTAGTATTCAGATTTCTTTAATATTTAAAGCCAATAACTAGAAAAGTTTATGCAAACCATCATTTCAAGGTAGGACGATAATTACAGAAGCTGACAGTGGGTGGATACTTGTCTGTCTGTCCACCACATGGAATGGGAATGGGAATGGGGAATGGGCAGGAGAATCCATGGAGCAGTACAATGAGACAGACCCCAGCTCGAACTGTGTCAGCCTTCCAGCAAAATCATTGCTATTAGGCCCTCAGACTAAAGAGTTCAAGGCTAGGCAGTGCAATTAGCAGTAGTCATAGAGACAAAATTAGATGATTATAAAGAAGCCACTACAACATGTGATGTGCAGCTGTTACCAGTTTGTTCTAACAGGCCACAAGGATGCAGGACATGATCCCCATCCATGTGATGCAAAGCCTATCCCTAACCCTATTTTAGTCTAACCTTGACCAATGAATGGGAAATGGAGAATCTTCCTAACTAGCATACCCTCGAATAAACACCCATGTTATACAGGGACACAACTGGGTTGGATTGCACAGCTAGGCTTATAAAGACCCTGGTGGTCATTAGCCTAGTATATGACTATGAGCCTATGAAGTAAGATGCCAGAGCCCAGAAGGGCACTGGTGCAGGTTCTTATAAACAGGAAGAATAGCTGAAACACATACAGTGGGTAGGGCAGTAGCGATCCCTGATGTATATCTTGGGAACAGATTATCTACCTCCAAGTCACTATCATCTCCATTTCTCTGACTACAAGGTGGCCATCTTAAATTCATCCTTGTCCACCTGATCAAATTTGTGATTTGTATGCCTCTGCCCTCGTCAAATCTGATTTATTTCAGAACCAAAATAACATTTCAAGAGAACTGAACAAGCCAAAAGGACCTTTATTCAGCCGTGTGTGTGTGTCTGTAAGTAAGAGGGAGGTGGGAGTGTGTGTAGGGGGAGGGTTCATTCCTCACAATTATCCAGATTTTTGCCTCCTATTTTCATTTATTTGTTTCTCATAAAATTGTGTTTTACTGGCAAATCATTGAGGACTGAAGTCAGAAAATAATACCAGACATTTGAGCTTTAGAATTCATATCCTTCAGAAAATGTATACTAATGCAAAACTTGTTGTTCTGTCCACTTTCCAAGGAAGTAGGGGGTTGTATGTGTCATATCTCTCAACTGTACAGATTTTCACAGAATGTCCAGATTTTAGCCTTATATTTTTGGTCTGTTCCTCATAAAATGTTTTTGTTTTTTGACAAATCACTGAGTTGAACTAAGGATTAAAGTCATTAAATAATGACATGCATTTCAGTTTCAGACTTCATATCATTCAGAAAATGCATTGAACACAAATCCTGTTTTTCTAGCAATTTTCTAAATGTGTCCGTAGTTTTGGGCCTTTGTCTCCAACATCACAACCGGCTTTGTCCAGATTTCTTGTGTTAAGACATTGAGAGGTATGGTGGGTATGTGTGCCTGTATTTATGCATTATGCATGTGGTCTGAGGCTTCTTCCCTGCTAGCATCAAGGTGAGTCTAGTGAGTTAGCTTCCAGATATTTCTGCTAGTGGTCCTAGACTTAATTCAACAGGTTCCTTTCAGGTCCCATTTTCTTGCTGACAGCAAGTTTGGCCCTGAAACTGCTGCCTTTGACACTCTCCTGGTGGCAATACCATCAGTGTTATCAAGACCAGACTGATCAGGGGTCACACTGGCATCGGAATTGAGAATCCACTCTTTAAATGTTAATGTAGAGTTTGCCCTGATAAGAAACATTGTTTGGTGATTTTGGGTATAAGAGCCCTATGAGAATGTTCCTGACTGTGGCGATCGATTGTTTACGTCTTCATCTTCCGCATTCGCGCGCGGAATTTGAATTTCAGATGGGCGCCAGCAGAGATGTTGTGTTGTGTCCAGAAAGAGGGTATTGCCGTTAGAATCAGAGCAAGCAAGTCATTTCAGGAGCAGAGAAGGATTCCACAAAGGTAGGAGCAATGAGTTTTCCAGCTGTGGCACTTAGAGACCTTCCTTCATAGCTTCTCGCCACAGAGAGGTAAGCGATGTTATCTGCTTTAACATTGTTAATTGGCCTAGGCAAGCCACTTCTCTTTTTCTTGTGCCGGCAGTAGTTTGAACACTGAAATGTGGACACTAGCTTAAAGTCTTCTTAAGAAGGCTGGGTAGGCTCAAGTTTTTACCTCGGTCAAAGCTAACACCAGAAGGATAGAGTGTATTTCTGTAAAACGCAGATTAATTAACTGCCAAAGTAAATTTCCTCAGTGATGTAGCTTTTGATGTAGCTTTTGTGTATAGATTCTACTAGTTCAAAGTCCTGCATGCGTAGAAGTTTGCGTGCTTTATAGTTGCTTTCCTCAGAGCCACTTTTTGAATTGTCGATCATAGGTTGTTAGTCTCCCTGGTGACAGCAATGGCATTGAAAAATACTTATTTTTTAAAATGATAAAAAAAGCAATCGACTTTGTGAAAGTTGCACATATCCTTTCCAGATTGATCAGTCACACCAGAAACGTGAATTTCTTGAGATGTAGACTAAAGTCTTTTA
Source organism: Protopterus annectens (assembly GCF_019279795.1). Classification (NCBI taxonomy): domain Eukaryota; kingdom Metazoa; phylum Chordata; order Ceratodontiformes; family Protopteridae; genus Protopterus; species Protopterus annectens. Next base: position 1,249,080,353 of record NC_056743.1, read on the forward strand.
AGTTTAAAATAACTTCATTGCAACTTTTTTAAGGGCTAACATTATATGAATTTAGGAATGTAGTCTACTTTGTGATTAAATTTGTGCTGAGTAATTGGAACATTGATTTGCTATGATTTTTTTCCATCCTGCCATGATGTAATTATTACTTGTCTGGCTGTTTAAAACATGTGTCTCTGTGTTATATTAATCACTACAGTGTAGGATAGTGTAGTTATGCATACTGTAGTGGCCATTAAAATATAATGTAGTTATGAGTACTGTAATGGCCTTTGCTATGCAATGCAGTTATAAGTGCAGCCATATAGAACTATTATAGTGAATATGAAAGAGTATCCAATGTTTCAGGAAAACTAATACTGTAAAAGGAGATCTGTAAACCCGTTAGTATGGCAACAGAGTACAGAATCTGTGAAGCCATTGTATAAAAAGAAGCATTGCATTGAGGTGTGGTAGTACGGGTTAATGAAATGGGTTTGCAATGATACTAGCAAAATAAGATCTGAGAAGTCTTAGTATGTCTGAAAGATGTAGTTGATCATGTGCTAGAGAAAGGCTTTTAGCTCTTGTGCATCATATAGAGAAGCAGATAATACAGTGGAAGATGCACTCTCACTGGACTGGTTTCTTGAATTTTTACTCTGCTGAAAGTCTGTTGAAATTTATGACACAAAGTAGTTGTACACATGGGGGACACTAAAGATGTGCTCAGCTGTCACTGTGAAGTAGCGTCTTTTGCTGCAGTACAGTTCTAGAGGGGAATGCTAATCTGAGTATGGTTCTTGAGAGATCCTGTTCTTTGGCACAGTTCTGGAAGAAACTCATAGCATCTAGAAATTCTTAGACATTTCCTTTGCACAGTCTTGAAGATATACTACACTGAAGACTGAATGGGAATATGATGCATTAGCTAAGTCTGAGGTCTTAAAGATGTGTACTGAGATGATAAGGTGAGATGTTAATTACTTACTTTGGTGGAAGGAAATAAATATAGAAACCATAACAGGATAAAACTGAGTGCAAACAAAACTAGTGAGGATGCAATATAAAAATTAAAGGCAAAAAACTTTGTTTTTCATTGTCAGTGTTACATCTTTAATGTATTTGAGTGTGTTTTTTGTAGAAAGAGAGAAATATGAAATTTATATGTAGATGTTTTGTCATTCTTAATAGTTAGAAGTATGTGTTAATTGAGTGTGTACTTTGCTATGTCCATGGAGTTTAAAACAAAAAAGATAACAATGGTTGCATGATGAGCAGACTGTATCTTTAGCCATTCAATGTTTTGTGGTTTTCTGTTTAACTGCTTGGTAGGAGTATCCTTTATGTGATATATTTTATTTTTTTATCTCTGATTCTTTAACTATTTGTTGGAAGAAAGGGACAGATTGAAGTGCTAGAGTGTTTCTGCTTATAAAGGGCCTAGCTAGTTA
>NC_056743.1:1249086785-1249121785 GCF_019279795.1 Protopterus annectens
ATTCCCAGATATTTTATCTGGTAATTTATTTTGATCTCACTCATAGGAAAGTATAATTCTTTATGCCCTATAGGATTGAGGGAAAATATGTATGATTTGTTTAAATTTAAATTATAATTTGAAATTACCAAGAACTCATCAATAAGTAGTTTTGGGAGGTCAGTAGTGGGGAGTTGGAAGTATATATTTAAGTCATCAGCAAAGGCAGAGTATATAAAAGATTTGTATCGTGGATTCTCGGAATATGATGAAAGTTTTTTTGTGAAATAAACAGAAGGAGCGGTTCTAGATAAAGATTAAATAGGTATGGTGAAAGAGGACACCCTTGTCTTGTACCATTGGATAAGAGTAAAGGGTTAGTTATAAGTTTATTTACCTGTACAGTGGTATAAGCTTTCCGATAGAGAACCTGGATCATTTTAATGAATTCTTGAGGAAAACCATATAATGGCAGTATAGTAAGGAGAAAGTGTTGGTTTACTCTATCAAAGCTTTAGTTGCATCTACTGTAAGGGCATATCTGGGGCATTTATCCCTATTAAGTAGTCTTACAATGGTATCTAAAAGGAGGGTGTTGTCACTTGTTTGCCTGTTTGTCATAAAGCCCATTTGTTGTTGGGAAATAATAGAGGGGAGTATATTCTTAAGTCTATTTGCTATAACATGGGCTAATATCTTAAGATCAGTGTTTATGAGGGCTATTGGTCTATAATTTGCTGGATCTGTTGGGTCAGAAAGCAGTTTAGGAATCAACACTGTCCTGGAGTTATTTAAGTATTTGTCTGTTATGCCATATTGTATTATATAGTTGAAAACTTTTAATAACACTTTGGAGATAGGTTCCATGAATAGCTTATAAAAATCCGATGTGTATCCATCAGGCCCAGGGGATTTACCTAATTTTAGTTTGTTTATTGCAGCTTCTCTCTTTTAAATGTAACGATGATTTTAAGAGTTTCCTTTGATCTTCTGTAATTTGTGAAACGTTTATTATGTATAAAATCCTCAAATCTGCCTGTAGATAAGGGTATATTGTATATTTTCTTATAAATATCTTCAAAAGCATCCACTATATCTTGATCTTTATATTTCACCTCTCCTTCATATTTTATTTGATTCTAGGAGGTCCACTTTTTATGTTAATTAGTCTAGCTAGGAATTTTGATGGTGTTTGAACCCATTCTGAATATTGATATATTGACCTTAATTCTAAGAAGGAGATATTTTCTAAATAATGTTTGTGTAATTGTTTTTGCCAATCAATTATTTTTTCCTCAATTTCTTTAGAATATTTTTCCTGAAGTTCTAGTTCAGCAGTGTTTATTTGACACTCTAGTTCATTCTTAAGATTGTTATACTTTTTTTTGAGCCATGCAGATTTTTGAATAATAATACCCCTGATGACCGCCTTGGTAGCCGCCCATTGTATGTCATATGGAATTTTGATCGAATATAAAATCATTTTGAAGTTGGGCTAGCACATTCTGAATTTCTTGTGTAGTTTCTTGGTTTTGTATAATTTTAGGATTTAACGTCCAGGTATTGAAATAGGAAATATTTTGTTTATGAGCTTAAAAGTTTATTAAAAGTCTAATTTTGGAATGATCTGAAAGAGTTCTAGGTGATACAGTATAATTTAATTTGTTAGAAAGGAAAAAAAAAGGAAATTAGAAAAGCATCTATCCTGGACCAAGTTTTATGAGTGGTTGAAAATAAAGTGAATCTTGATATTGTTTTATCATACTGAAATTTAACATAAGGGTCAACTAGTTCAAATGTATTTTGTAATTCAAGTGCTGTAGTGGTAGATTGTGACTGTCTGTTTTTATTATGCGATCTATCCTTATCTAGATTTAGTAAAGCATTCCAGTCCCCACCTACAATAAACAGATGATTTGGGTATATGGCTAATATATTAAATATTTCATAAATGAAGAGCTGTTGATTTCAGCAGGGGCTATATATATTAAGAAAGAGTAATGGTTTGTTAAAGTATGATATTCAGTAGTAAATAATACCCATCTTCCCTTTAAGTCAGCTTCATAAGAAGCAATCTCTCCTTGGAAGGATTTAATTTACTATAATGGCCACTCCTCTGGACAAAGAACTATAATTTGCAGCAAGTATTGTTTTAACCCATTTTCTTTTCCTTTCCCTAACCCAAGGTTGGTCATCTAAGTGAGTTTCTTGCAAGAAAGTTATATCAGCCTTAGTTTGGTATGTGAGGTGCATGATTAAATTTCTTTTCTTTTTATCTACCATCCCTTTAACATTCCAAGAGTCTATGGTTATCATTTTTTATTAATATTGTTGAAGTTTCTCATTAGTTGATACACAAAAATACATTTATAAACCTTTTTTGTTAGTGTATTTATCTTAAGAATAAATGTTGTGACTTCTATACTCCTAAACTCTAAATAGGTGCCTAACCACCCATCTCTCTGTATTTGTAAATGTGCATGAGTTAAGAAACCAAAAGAAACTATTATTTTTAACAAGGAGTAGACATATCAGAGGGATGTCAATACCCATACTATTCCAAATGCGAACAGTCATCAGCTAACAGACTGTGCCCATCCCGCTCCTTTTATTATTTATATACTGCATATTCATTTGCAGACTTCTTAAAATATTACATTAATTGTACCCTTAGATATTATACAGCGAGAAAAGGAAAAGTAGCTTTTATAAAAAGTTTTGTAGTAACAGCAACATATTATAATTCTTAACATTTCAAGAGTTAGAGTTAACAAAACAATATTTTCAAAAAACAAGTACAATATATGTATATTTAAAGAAGACATCATTTTAAAAATGTAACAACATTTGCATTATTCTTGCTAATGGCAACTAACTGTGGTTCTTTAAAATGTATTGGAAACCGTACAAGCAATCATTGTGAACTCATATTATTAACCAGTGCCACCTACTGGACAAATGGGGAAAAAAATGTTTTTGTATCTTGCTCATAGACACCTTTAAAGGTAACTCAATGGTTATGCCAGTAGAATAATGATTATACATTTTAAACATTTAAAAAAGGCAGCACTTTTAAAATTCAACAACATTTGCCTTATTCTTACTAACAGCAACTAACTGTGGTTCTTTAAAATGTATTGGAACTTCATTTAACATTGCACTGTCAAAAGCCATATAGATCCATCATTGTGAACTCATATGTTAATAATTAACCAGTGCCATCAACTGAACAAACAGAGGAAGAAAAAAAAAAAAAAAAAAAAAAAAAAAGGAGAGAAATGTTTTTGTACCTTGTCCATAGACATACTTAAAAGAAACTCAATGATTATGCCAGTAGAACAATGAGTATACATTTTAACTGAAACTAATGTCCAATATTTACACTACTTAAACTATTATATCAAAGGTTATATACCATTTTTAAATGTAATTTAACATTTCTTTTTTGTAAGCTGTAAATGCACTTTAAAGTCATTTCTCTATGCAGACAGTGTTAGGTAGCTTCGTAACTTTTAAATGTAAAGGCAGTTACTAAAAGACAGTACCTTAAGTATTACAGTGTAGCAAAGAGGTTTTCTTTACAGGCAAGTAAGCAGAGTTATTTAGAACACATTCCACATCCATTTGTTTAAAATTTCCCATAAGAGTGATATATTCTTCTGTCCTGTAGTTCTTTGGAGCTGTAGCACTTGTTTAGCCTTCCAAATGTTTTTGGATCAAAAGATATGAAAAGAGTTGTCTCAGGCAGGATTTACTTTGAAGAGACGCAGAAAGGTGGATTTTGCCTGGTCAGGTGTTTCCAAGGATATTTTTTCTTCTTTGTAATAAAATGTTAAAGTTGCAGGATATCTCATTTGGAAACTATTCTTATTTTCAATGAGGTAATTGCAGTATTTGCCGAGTTTGTCGATTTTGTTTAATTTGTAAAGGAAGATCTTGAGTAATCATAAATTTTTATGCACTCTCCATGTAACATTCTTTTTAATCTTATAAACTGACAGTATCCATTGAACAGGTGCTGAATTAAGCAGTCTGATATAGATTTGTCTAGGAAAATCACTTGTTTGTGTATGCTTTATAGCTCTGTGAGCTCTTTTGATCACTATCTCATCCATGAGATTTTTATTAGCCAGAAGAGAGCTTAGTATTTCTTTTATTATTGGAATAAGTTGTGAATTATCAAAGCTCCCTGGAATACCTCTTATGATAAAATTAATTTCTCCAGCTTCTAGCTTCCAAGTCTAACATTTTTTGCTGTAATTCTTTAATTATGGTGTCATTGGTTTGTGCTTTTTTTTGCAGTTCATTTATTTTTAGCTCATTGTCCATAATTTTAGCTTCATTTTGTTCAAGCCTAAGCACAATTTGGTCAGAGTAGAGCCAAATGTAGTTAGCTTATAAGAGAAACCCTGCACTTCTGTTTGTAAAGGTTGTAAAGCAGTTTTCAGATTCTCCAGTGTTAAAGGTTGTTCCTGTTTTAATCTTTGAGACATTTTATCAGCTTCTTGTTGTTGCTTGTTAATTTTTTGCCTTTTAGAAGTGGTTTCTTTCTCAGGAGTAGTAATTGCAGACAGTTTGTTTTTTGTGATTACAGTTTCCATCCGATCTGGCTGATTCTCCATTAATCTTGTATAGTTAGATTCCTAGTAGTAGTGCAGAATTTTAAATAAGTCTTGTTATGAAAGTTGTTTTTCTTGTTACTTTCCTCTTATTAGGCCTGTTACCATGCGGTTCAGGGCTCTGTTTCCAACAAGTAATTATTTTTCCTTCGGAATGAGAGAATCTTTAAAAAATAAAGATGAATCAAGTAAGTACTCGTATTTCTGCTTTAATCCATTGATGTTTGATATACTTTTCCTAAGCAATGCGCTGGTTTGAAGTCAGATTATAGTATAGGAATGCAGGAGCTGCACTGTCAGTGTGCTTACAGGCTGTCCACCATTTTGGAATCAATGGCCTAGCTCTTAAAAATGGTTTAAGCGAAACTCTGCTGTTTAAACCAGGAAACCTGTCAGCTTGTAGTTTTAGTATCCACTTCTGCTCAACAGATTCAGTTCTATTGTTGAGGTCTCCCCCTCTAACATGGACATGTAAAGTTTCTACAACAAAAAACTTAAACCTATGTTCACAGCCTTCCTTCATCACAAGCATAGCTAGGGCATTAGACTCTTTAGAGTTCCTGATGTCACGAAGATGCTCTAAAATCCAATCTTTGAAAGGTCTGTTCGTTTTGCCAATATAATATGCATAGCATGGTGTACAAAAACTAAAATACACTAGATTCTTGGTATGGCAGTCCGCATAAAAATCAATATTAATAACAAAACCTAGCTGTGGTTGTGTAAAATTACCTCCTGAATAGATATACGCACAAGCTGTACATCTTCTACATGTGAACATGCCCACTCTGACTGCACATGAGTGTTATGTTTCAGGGGTCTCTAACATAGTTGTTTCTTCAAAAATCTATTATTTCTAAACGTAAAATCTGGTTTATTACTGTAACACCTCGTAACTCTGGTACTGTTAATAAAATGTCCCAATTTGTCTTAATGACATCACATACCATAATAATATTGCTAGCAAATGTCAAAGGCATTCTCAGTTTAGTGCCAGCAGTATTATTTGTGGATCCACCATCATCCATCAGATTAGAAGACACGTTCACATGTAGAATATGTACAGCTTGTGCATATATCTATTCAGGAGGTAATTTTACACACCCACAGCTAGGTTTTGTTATTAATATTGATTTTTATGCTGACTGCCATACCAAGAATCTAGTGTATTTTAGTTTTTGTATGGCATGCTACGCATATTATATTGGCAAAACGAACAGACCCTTCAAAGATAGGATTTTAGAGCATCTTCGTGACATCAGGAACTAAGAGTCTAATGCCCTAGCTATGCATGTGATGAAGGAAGGCTGTGAACATAGGTTTAAGTTTTTTGTTGTAGAAACTTTACATGTCCATGTTAGAGGGGGAGACCTCAACAATAGAACTGAATCTGTTGAGCAGAAGTGGATACTAAAACTACAAGCTGACAGGTTTCCTGGTTTAAACAACAGAGTTTCGCTTAAACCATTTTTAAGAGCTAGACCACTGAAGCATTAGTAGGTTTTAAATAAGCTGACTCAGATGTTGTGTAGTCAACACTTTTTATTAAGGTTTTTTTATTAGGATGTTTGAGATTTTAACCAAATATGTAAGCATGCTTTTTTATGAATGAGATGGTTATATTTATTCTTGTCTATCAGTCCAAGCATATCAGTAACTACAAGTTTTATATATATATATATATATATATATATATATATATATATATATATATTTTTTTTTTTTTTTTTTGTACACCTGTATTAATTAATGCCAATTATTACATCACTCTCAAACTTGATTTGTATTGGATGAAACAGATTTAAATGTTGAGTAACTGCTGACATGCTTTATTATGGTCTGAGGAAGCGCTTACCCTGTGTATTTTTTGTACCCATTAAATATTTTGAACCAAGCCGTACTTGGAACCTTTGCTGTTTCTCTGACATTTAGTTTTTAAAAGCCCCTGTGAAGAAATATCATAAGTTGATGCAACACTGAGTTGTATAATTTATCGTATTACTGGGCACTACAGCTTTGCTGCTGTGGTTTCTGCTGGCCAGATCTTATTTTTTGATACTCTTACTAAGCTATCATCAGCAAGTAACACTAATTATGAGACCCTTAAATGATTCAGTATACAGTAACTAATATGAAACTGTATGTCTAGATTTTGTAAATAAACATAACTTTAATTAAATAATTACATTTCCAACTCATAGCAAAAATGTTCTCAATATCAAAATGTAAAACTATGACAGTGGTATCCAATACAACAACTGACGCTTTATTCTTAACAGAAAACACAGACCTCTATTGTCTTTGTCCAGATTTGCATTAGTGAGACCAACAAACTCCATCAGAGTGAATACCGAACATTTTCTACTGATTACCATACTCTAAAATTAGTGATAAAATCTGGCACATGAACCAGAAAGACATTTTAGTTACTGTCCTGTTGAGAAACACTAAAGAGTATAATTTACAGTAAGACATGTGAACTTAAAGATACTTATGTCACCAGACTTACATCAATAAAAGCTGAAAACATTCTCATAAACCTTCAGTGAGGAACAGAGGCATCTATAAAATTTATAATAAAAAAAACATTTTCATTCTATTTTATGAATTTCTCTTTCTAATAAAAATAAACAAATACAATAAGTACTTTGAGATTTGAAACCAACTCAGGAATAAAAAAGTAGTGCATTTACTTAGTGGACTTAAGAGCAACAGTAAATCTCTGTACCATTATTAAAACAAATGAAAGAGAAAAATCTTAAGGTAATCAATATACCACACTATAATAATACAGTGAAAAAGCAGATATTTTGGAGGTAGCAGCTGACATCTTTCAAGGATATACATGTAATGACTAAATTTCCAATGTACAACATCAACAATGTTCAATGCCCTGTATTTATTATAGCAGAGTTATGGACATCATTTAATATATTTTATATATATATATATATATATATATATATATATATATATATATATATATATAAATATATACTGTATGTACACACATGGTATTTTTATTTGCTTTTAAGAAGAGACTAAAAGAAATTCTACTTTATTCATTTAACTTTTCATCAAGATTATCTTTTCTTTCATCTCTGAGGAAAATGGCTGCTAATATTCAAATGTTTAAGGGTGGCATCTGAACCAATTCATTTATTTACTGACTGCCATTTGATTACGGAAAAAGTCCGACTGGGTGGGTGCTTTCAGCAGTAGCCCAGGAAGAAACGCTGCAAAGTATTACAAAAACATTTTAAGAAGAAGAATTTTACAATCTTCAACACTAACACAAGAAACATTTACAGTTTAAATTATACAAAGTGAAAACATTGCTTAAGAATAGATACAACTTACATGACAATGATTTAATATTTAAATAAATTGCAGCCACTTTACAGAGAAATTAAAGGTAAGTTAGTGTAATGCAAACAAGAATTGCAACATGAAGAGAGAAAAAACTGGGTTACAGCATATTTAGAAATGGAGTATAGAGAAACAGACTGAAGTAAGTAAGTCAGTGAAGAAAGGAGAGTAAGGAGGTGTAAAGTATGAATCGGCACTTGCTCATACTTAGGAATATCATTTATCTTAGGTTTGAACAAGAACAGAGATGCAATTTGGCTAGAAAGTCTTTCAGAATGCTTTTAAAATTACTTGACGGAGAGTACTGACCTGATATATACAAGCAAGGAGTTCTAGACCTTAGCACATGATATGAGTATTCACCATTCTTCAATGTACAGAGCTGCAAGTTTTACATCTAACACAGAATGCTTATTTTGAAAAAAGAAAATGTTTCTTGATAAGGCAACCGAACAAAGAAAAAAAGAAGTTATGTCTTACCATAACGTTCCATCTGAGCTGTTGATCTTCCAGTCATCACTGATGGGTTCAGTTCCGAGCCCTCGGAACCAAGTCAGCCTAATACCAAGCTCACGTACACCAAAACTCTTGAGCTAAACTGCTACCCACAATGCCCTTCTCCCAGTTACCTCCGATCATGTTTGCATGCAACATATCGAAGAAAACAGAGGCCATTTCTGCGCAGAAACCCTGAAACACCACAAAGACCCAGATCATCCACCAGGAGCCTTTGGTGGGGGAGGGTGTGATGACTGGAAGATGATCAACAACTCAGATAGAACGTTATGGTAAGACAACTTCTTTATCTGTTAATCTTCTTCCTATTCATCATGGATGGGACAGAAACCCAAGCTACTTTGAGAACCTGGGTGGTCCCTATGGAAGAACATTCCTAAGAAACATTGAGCCGAAAGCTGCTCTTCCCCTGGCGACCAAATCCAATTTGTAATGCTTGATGAAAGTATGGGGTTTAGCCCAAATGGCTGCTGCACAAATGTCATCCATGGAACCCTTGGAGTGAAAGGCAACCGAAGGTGCGATGAACCTAGTTGAATAAGCTTTGATTTGAACAGGTTTAGAATCATTCGCTAGGGAGTATGAAAAGCTAATACAATCTCTGAACCATTTTGATAAAGTAACTTTTGATACAGCACATCCCATTCTTGGACCAGAAAAGGAAATGAAAGTTGGTCCGACTTGTGGAAGGACTTAGTCCTGTCCAAGTAGAAGCGTAGTGGTCTATGTACGTCCAATGAATGTAGACAGTATTCTCCCTTGTTGGAATAATTTGGAAAAAACACAGGGAGCTCAATGGACTGGTTAACAGAGAAGTCTGACACCACTTTGGGGAGAAAGGATGGGTTAGTACGAAGGAATACTCTGTCCTTATGGAAGATTAGATACGGGCTCTTGATGCACAAGGCTTGTAACTCCGATATCCATCTGGCTGATGTGACCACTACCAAAAACAATGGATTTCCATGACAGGAATTTAAGATCACATGTCACAGTAGGCTCAAATGGGGGTAGAGAGAGACTGTAGAAACAGTGAGAGATTCCATGTCTCTACAGGTTGCCTGATAGGAGGTCTGCTATGGAAAACTCCCTAGAGAAAGGTCTCGCAAAGGTGGGTTGAGATAAGAGGAATGCTATCCGAGCCATTATGGAAACTGGAAATAGCCGCTAAATGGACTCTAGAAGCTGATGCCCCATTGTCAAACAACTCAGAAAGATACTGAAGTATAGAAGCTGTAGGAGTTGAAAAAGGATCTAGCATCTGATTATTAGACCAGATAGCAAATATTTTCCATTTGTCGCTGTAGAGTTTTCTGGTGGATGGTTTATGGGAGGCCAGAATAATATTGCGGACAAGTGAGGAGAGGGTTTCCTGCCTGGCGACTAACAGAAGTGGAGAAACCAAGCTGCCAGCTTGAGATTAGATAGATTTGGAGTAGTCAGCCCTTGTGGGTGAGATATTCGGTCCTGACGAGTGTCCAGGGTGCAAGGAGATTATAACAGGCGAGGCCAGAGGAAGGGAAACCACACTTGTCGAGGCCAGAAGGGGGCAATGAGGATTACTTTGCATCTCAACCGGATTGCTTTCCTTACAAACAGGGGTATCAAAGGTATTGTAGGATAAGCATAGAGGAGACCAGAGGGCCAATAGTGAGTCAAAGCATCTCTCAGTGACTCCCCATCTGGGGTAAAGTGGGAAAAGTAGCTGCTGCATTTTTTTTGTTTGAAGGGGAAGCAAAAAGACTGTAGCAAGGCTGGCCCAAACGGCTGAAGATTTCTGTCATTACGTTCGGGTTGAGAGGCCACTCGTGTGGACGGAGGATGCATCTGCTCAGCCTGTCCACAATCACATTGGTGCTCCCTGGGATATGCGTTGCAATTAGAAAGTGGTTGGAAGCTATCGCCCAATGCCAAATTCTCATGGTCTCGCGACATAGGGGGTACGATATGGTCCCTCCCTGTTTATGTACCAAGCAACGGACATATTGTCCGACTGGATTGCAATCGTTCCTGACGGAAGGAGCTGATGAAGTGCCTGCAAGGCTAACAGCACCACTCTTACCTTTAGGACATTGATATGCAAGTTGACCTCTAAGCTGGACCACATGCCTTGGACTGTCTTTCCCCTGGAAGTGGCCCCCCCACCCTAACAGGGAAGCATCCGTGGTCACTGTGGCATTGAGGAGTCTGGAAGGGGCGGCACCAAATACGTCTGTTCTCATCCACCAGAGGAGATCTTGTTTGCAGGAATTGGTGATGAGGATCTGTGAGTTCAAAGGATGGAGACTGGATATCCACTGGGACAAAAGGAACCATTGCAGTAGTCTCATATGTAATCTTGCTAGGGGGACAATCGGAATGGATGCCACCATAGACCCCAGAGCCTGTAGAACTTCCCTTGCAGACACCTTCCTTCAGCAGAGTATCACTTGTACTTGTAACCTTAATCTCTGAATTCTGTGAGTGGGAGAGAGATTTGGCTTGCTGAGTATTGAATACTGCTCCAATAAATTCCAATTGTTGGATAGGATGAAGTTTGGATTTTTCCCAGTGTATTGTGATGCCTAGGAACTACGCAAGTGCTAGAGTGTAGTGGAGGGCCCTGACCAGTAGGTGCTTGGTGGGGGTGGAGAGGAGCCAATCATCTAGATATGGAAACACCTGGAATCCCTGAAGTCTCAGATGAGCTGTCACCACTGCTAAGCATTTCATGAACACTCTGGGGGCCGTCGAGAGACCGAATGGCAGGGCTCTGAATTAGTAATGATTGGCTCCCAGTCAGAAGCGACGGAGACTCCTGGAGCGCTTGCCCATTTTGATGTGGTAATACGCATCCTAGAGATCTATCAAGCACATCCACACACCCTCCCAAAGAAATGGAAGAATGGATTGTATCGTGACCTTGCAGAATTTGTTCTGAACTACTGATTCGTTTAGTTGGCTGAGATCCAAAATGGGTCTCTAGTCCCCGGTCTTTTCTGGCACCAAAAAGAATTTTGAGTAAAAACCAGATCTGCACTGATCTGGGGGGACTTGTTGGATGACTCGTTTTAGACAGTTTTCTTATTTCTGAAGCTGCCTCTTCCCTTTGACTGGGTAGAACATCGGGAAGGCATTTTGGAGGTCTTGGATAAGAGATTAGAGGGATGTAATAACCTCTGGAGATTATTCTCTGCATCCAGTAATCATTTGACTGCCAGGCAGCTTGGTGTAGAAAAAAACGAGCCGCAACTGCTTCCAAAGGAAAGCAACCGGGCAGTGCTTCAGAAGCGCTGATAAGGTCGTCTGGAGAAAGAATCCCCTGGAGTCCTGATTTCGGGGACCCCCTCTGCCCTGAAAGGGGCATCTTCCATTATTGGAACTCCTTCTGCCTCTGGGGGAATCCTCACCACATGCACTATGGAAAGGGCCTTGAGATTTTTTGTGCCATATCTTTCCACTCCTCTGGTTCCTGGAGAAAGAGCGCAGATGTTTGGAAAAACGGAGGCCAATGGCAGACAAGGTTTTTCTGTCTTGCTCGCACCTGGCTAATGTGTCCTTCACTTTAGAACCGAAAAGAGCAGATGGTTCGATAGGAGTCCATGAGGTCTCAAAGGCACATCCAGGCATGGCGTCTCATAACTACACCTGCAGCTCTAGCCGCCCCTTCGGTTGCATGGGAAAGCAACCTCATGGGCAAGTTGGAGATAGACTCTAGGGTAGCAAGCTGGGAAGCAACTTTATCATGTACCCAGTCAGAAACTTGACCCGCAAGGGTTCCAGAGAGTTCAGAGATGAGATCTCTTTGGAGCCTCGTAAAATGTGCCAAGTAATTCAGAGACCTGACAGCAAAGGTCGCTGAAGCAAAAATTCACTTCCCTAATCTGTCAACTACCCGGGACTTTCTGTTGGGCGAATGGACAGCAGGACTTTCCTCCACAAGGTCCTTTTTTGTGGCAGTTGCCATCACCATAGCATCTACTGGTAAGCCTCTAGAGCAATGGGACTGTTCCTGTGGAGAGGAGAGCATCTTGTCTGGTCTCCAGGGAATGGCCTCAATGGTATCAGGGTTCTTCCACGCCCACTGCACGATGAGACACTGTCAGGGGGTGACCGTGAGGACCCTTCCCCATCATTGTAGTCCATATCCTCAGTGAGAGACTCCTCTGGGGAGTCCATGTGTTTCCTCTTACACGTCCATTTCTGAGGTGGTTCTTCAGTGGGAGCATCTATAGAAGACTCAGAAAGGAGGTTACCCTGTACAGGGGTTTCCGGAGGCTTGCGCTCTCGGTGTTCTGGGGGGGTGGCCTGTGATAGCTGCAGCTCAGAAGGAGTGGGGGGAAGGTCTGACATAGGAGGAGCGTTTTCCGAAGTAAGCACCCACTCCATCACCCAGAAGGCAGGCCCACCCGAAGAGGAATGGAAGCCTGGAACAGAGGAAGACAATCTCGGAACCGGTGTCACACCCTTCTCCATGCAGCCCACTACCAGGGATGGAGCCTCAAGAAAAAAAATGGGGTGGGAGTCACCCCCAGGTCTGAAGACAGGACCAAGGAAACAAATGGAACCATACCCTGAACCGGGGATTCCACCCCCCCCCCCAAGCATGAGATTGAGGAAGGGTTGGTTCCGAACGAATCAAAACCTATAGGGGCCTCAGAGCTTCAGAGAAGGTGGTCACTGTCGGCACCGAGGAAAGGAGTCCTACCACAGACGTCGGAGCTATGGGTCTTGGAACCGAAGGGTTCCAAGGGAGAAGAATATGTGGGAGTCGCAGGGGCAATGGACCCAAAACCCGGAATGGGATGGGTTTTATGAAAGTTTGTAAGCCCTCTAGCTGTCAGCAGCTGATCGAACAGGCGCACCACATCCAATTCAGACAGACTCATGTTGGACCTTAATCGACACTCCTGAGGGGGGGTCAGGTCGGTCCAAAAAGGGGCTAAAAGCTTGTCCTGAAAACGGATCCAAAGACGGGGAGGTACTAGGTCCATGGTGTAGTAAGTGTCGGCACAAAGGATTCCAGTTTCAAAACAGGCAAAAGGGGGACTATCTGTGCCAAGAAAGGGCTCTGAGCCAAGGGAATAGCTGGAGTGGAAGTCATTACTGGCTCCGAAGAAGTCATCTGTACCGATCTCAGAACGAAGATGGGTGACGTCGGTGCCAAGGTAATAGCAGGCAGGCAATAAGGCTGGAGCTGAAATCACAGTCTGAACCGAAACAGTCAATGCAGAGGGTGGCGCCGATGTGGAAGTCACTGAAACATCTGTAGAGACCACTGAAGCAGAACTTGGAGCCAAAGTGGTCAGAACCAAGGGGGCAATCTTGTGCTCTGTGGAAGACTTATGGGCCTTGTGCTTATAAAGCTTGCCCTCAACACCAGCCGGTGAAAAAGGATCAGAATGAGGACGTTTTTTGTCCTTAGATGGAGGGGTTGAGACCTCTCGAGCAGAAAAAGCCTCAGAAAAAGGAGAAGGAAGCAGGCCTTTCAAAATAAGTTTATTT
Organism: Protopterus annectens; assembly: GCF_019279795.1. Lineage (NCBI taxonomy): Eukaryota > Metazoa > Chordata > Ceratodontiformes > Protopteridae > Protopterus > Protopterus annectens. Next base: position 1,249,100,753 of record NC_056743.1, read on the forward strand.
CTTCTTTCATTCAGCGTCCGCTGACTGAAACTGACACAAATTTGACAGGGAGGTTTCACAGATAAGTGGAAAAACCCCCCAGACAATATACACATTCCTCATGCAGGTGCTATTGAGGAGTTTACCATTGCAGGAAGTGCAATGCTTAAACCTCAAAGTCTCTTTCTTTTCAGACATACTCAGAAAAACAAACAACCCAAAAACGGATAGAGAAGGGAAGGAAAAGAGAAAAATACCAACAATGGTATTAAGAGTACCACAAGGGTAAAGAAGGGCGTTACCAACAATGGTAAAAAGAAGATAACCGTGGATAGAGCTAGTTAAGATAAGTAGGTATAACAGAGCTTTTAAGAGAAAAACTTATAAAATACTGAAAAATTTTGAAAAAATACACCACTTAGCTTGAGAGCTCGGTGAAACGCTGCTTTATGGCTGTGTGGCAAATGAGATTTGAAGTAACTGGGAGAAGGGCATTGTGGGTAGCAGCTTAGCTTAAGAGTTTTTGGTGTATGCGAGCTTGGTATTAGGCTGACTCGGTTCCAAGGGCTTGGAATCAAACCAATCAGTGATGAATAGGAAGAAGAAGATTAACAACTTCAGATTAGCGTTTTCCACGTCTTTTAGATCAATATGATTTTACCGCCTCCAAATTATGTTCTTTTGACAGTATAATCACATCTACAAGCAGCAGAAAGATTATAAAAGTGGAGTAGTAATCTGTAGGCTTGCGGGCAGTAAGTTTTAAGATTTGAATAAAGGTCCGTCATCTGACTAGAGAAATATTCACAATGGTATATCACAGGGCTCTGTCACAATCTTCTTTATTACTTTCTTATAAAAATCAATTGTTTGCGGTTATATAAATATAGTGATGACTAAGTTAAGGAGTATAATTAATTATGATGACTACTATCAAATACAACTAGCCATCAGAAGCTGGCACAAATTTATTTTATTTATTTATTTTATTTTCAGTTTGGTTACCAGGAAAGTCCACTGGGCCAAGAAGTGCCCATTTTCAGTGGAGGCCCGGGGAGAAAAGCTCCATGAACAGTATAATACAATATAGGTTACAAAAATGCAAATAAAGGTTGCAAAGTGAAATACCATACAAAATAGGTTGCAAACAACAAATAAAGGTTACAAAGTGAAATAAGAGTAGGGTACATACATTCAAGAGATGCAGAGTGTAAAGTACATTATGAGACAGTTTAACAACTTGACAACAGATTTTTTTTTTTGAAACAATATTTATATGCTCGGAGTCAATTAAAGTCTGCTAGTTCTGGAGCTTTTAAGAAATAAGAACAAGTATGAGAGTATAGTGGAGTGGGGGTAAGGTGAGCTTAGTTGGGAGTCCCTAGAATTTAAGTGGGGTGAAAGCAGGAGCATTTCCATTTGGAAGACAGGTGAAGAAAAAAGTTGAGTTTTGAAGGATTCATTGTTGGGTATAGTCCTAAGTGAAGTAGGCAGAGAGTTCCATTTTTTACCTAGAGAAGGAGAGTAAAAGCTGGCCAGCGGGTAGTTTGGGTTTAAGAATGGAGATTAGGTTTTGGTTTTTGGATCTCAGTGATCTGTTAGGGATGTATGGAGGAAGGATGTCCTTTAAGGCTGGGCATTTATCTGGGGAGAATATTAGTTTGTGAGCGGTGGTTAGTTGTAGATAGTCTAGGTGGTTAGGGAGTTCTAACCAGTTCAGAGAGTGAAGGCTGAGGCAGTGGTGAGTTGATATTTTGGAGGCAAATTTAGAGATCTTATTATAGCAAGCTTAGAGGTGTTGGTAACAGACAAATTGGTTAGAAGAGGGGCTCCATATAGAAGGGAAGGTAGGTGGTTGCCAAGATATGCCTAGTGGAGTTTGAAAGAAAAAGTGGTTGTTCCTATATAGCATACCTAGCTTTTCGTGGGTTTTTCTAATGTTTTGTTGTATGTGAAGATCAAATTTGAGGTGTTCGTCAATGGTGATGCCAAGGAGTTTTGCAGAGGGGACCACTTCAATGGCAGTGTTAGTTTGGTTTAGAACATTGAAAGTGTTTTTGTCCAAAGAGGAAACCTTGGAGGGGAGAAAAAATAGTATTTTGGATTTATTGGAGTTGAGAGAAAGATGGTTTAAACAAATTATCAATAAACAAAGAAAAAATGAGTTCCAAGATGGCTGCACACTGAGTAACAGCTTGTTTCTAGCTCTCCCAGTGTGAAAACAGAAACTTAGAAGAGAAGACGGCCAGTAGACTTGTGTTTATAGGTGAATTTCAGTAACTGGTAGTAAGTACACTGCCTGGATGCCAAGACTAAAGAAATACAGAAGACCTGGAAAAATTCAGCTCAAAAAGTGAGGAAGAAACATTGACTAGGGAGAATTCTGCAGCTGTTCACCAAAAAATAATGCAACCTTCAGACATGACTTCCAGTAACCTACAGGATGATACAAGACAACTACATACAGACCTGGTTAAAATAAAAACACAGACAGACCATATCAACACAAAAAACAAAAGGCTGGAACAAATAGAAGAAGCTTTAAACAGATATTCAGATGAGATAATAAAGCTGCAAAAATCAGATGCTGAAATGAAGAAAGGGCTGGCTGAATATGAGACTGCACAGGAAGAGAGGTTTCAAAAAATAATAGAATTAGAGGACAGAGCACGTAGAGAAGACTTGAGATTTTCAGCTATATTAGAGAAGCTGGAAGCAACAGACTGCATTAAATTTATAAGCACAAATAACCAACTGGACTGTATTCCAGAGCAGGACTCAGTTAAATGGGCACATTGTGTGTTTGTTCCAAATCCAGCTATAAGAAAGCAACTTAGACCTTTAATATTAAGGATGCAATCCTACCAGCAGAAAGTGTTGATTTTTCAAAACTGTGGCAGAAGGACAAATGATTACTCATTGTGCACCACGCAAGAGAAGTAAATTTATCACTATTTTTAGAGAATGTCAAGACCGGTGAGAGTGTCAAACTTCTGTATCCAGCTGTCTTCAAGGTATTCTTCCCCGGAGGGACAAAATACATTTTTGATGAAGTGCATACTAAGGAGGAAATACAAAAGTTTGTCTAACAAAAACAGGAGATTCGGCTTCTTGTTCCTCTGGTAATAAAGACCTCAGAGACACTGCACCTGTGAAATCTTTTCCAGTATTTCAATGGAAAATGTTGAGAAGACAGTAATAAAATCAGTAACTTATGTGGGATTACAGTGCAATAATTTTATTTGTAAATGACAGCAGAAGAAAATCTAGAAAATATTGGACTTCAAAATATATTTGCTGAGTGGGGGACTCAAGTATATGCCCTACTTCATGTAATTAATGTTCAGGGAGAGGAAGAGAGGGGAGAATGCTAATTGTAAGTAAAAAAACACGTATTTTTCTTAATAGTTTTGTAACAGTGTTGCATGGTTTTCTTTGCATGTTTTTTTTGGGTCTAATGGGGATTTTAAACATGCGTTTTAATTTTTCTCCCCTCTTCTCTTTCTTCTTGCACAGTTTTGACAAACATAGGCAATGTAATGATAAAAAAGAAAGAAAAAGGGAGCCTGGTTAAGGGGGCATAACAGAGTTCAAATTAATGTGCTTTTTTCATTCTTGCATGGAGAAATGACTAAGGACCTTTGTTTTAAGACAGAGTGCAAGTAAATGAAAAAGAATACTGCATATTAAGTTTTTTGTTCTAGCACTTGCAAATATGCATACTAGGTAGCATTTCTGCAGCTGGTCTTCATGCCTCCATGCAGACAATCTGATAAAGAGAAACTGGAGACAGGTGGAAGTGACTGATTTTTTTAACTGCAGTGGGGATACTAATATAAACAGGTGCTTTCGTTTTTTCTTGTTCACTCTTCTCCCTTTTTCTTTGTTCAGTTTAGAGAAATGTAGAGACTGTAATGAAAAAAAAATGAGGAAGGGAGAAGATGGGGAGAGTAAAAGGGTCTTGGTTAAGAGAGTATGACAAAAGAAAAATCAGTGTGCTTTTTCCCATGCTTGCATAGGGAAATGACTGGGTAAAAACTCTAGGCATTATCGAGTTACAAGTTTATTACAAAGCATGCAGATGAAAAAGAATATTGAAAGGCTTTTTTTTCTGATACTCAAGGTACCTTTAGCAATTTTGTGTCTGGTTGCATGTCACTAGAAGACAACTTTGATAAAGAGAAGTGGCTTGGAGAAAGTGTTTACTCAATGCATTCAAAGTGTTTTCTCAACTGGGAGAATTATAAAAAGATATACAAAATCAAATAGCACTTTCTGATAGCACAAGCCATACCATGCATCTTAGCATGACCAACCTTTCTTTTTGGTTAACTTTGGCATGTCTGTGTAGCTATCAACTTAGAACTTATGTTCTTATTAGGAAGCAAACATCAATATTTAAAGATGTGCATAGATTTGGTGTTAAGTTCATATGTTTTAGGAGGGTTTTTTTGGGAGGGGGTTATTCTGTTTGAGGGCTTTCAAAAAAACAAAAAGTTGTAAGATATGACAAAAGCACAAATGGATATGACATGAAACAACTGTATAAAAGACCAACCTGCCGAACAGTATATACATGTAACATAAAAGCTGGAACTAGACATTTAGCAAAAGAGCAGTTATATAGAAAAGGTGGTAATTACAGAAAGCATAATTTTCTTATATAGTTATGTCTTTCAATCTGAATAGTCTTACAGATAAATATAAAAGAAAGAGCTACTGTAGAGTGCAAATAGCTACGCTAAGGAGATGCACCTGGAAAGAACAGAGCATATGACTTTAATAAAGAAAGGTTTTCAGGATGGGTATTCAGCAGAATATGTAGGGCAAAGGAAAAGAGGAGTACTTATATTAACTGCAAGAGGAGCTCCAGTAGTGACAGAAAAGGAAAGAAAGAAAATAATGGATGATACACAGTCCTAAGGGGCTTCTGGCTATGGGAGGAGGATTATACTGGCATGCATTTACATCCCCCTAAAACTGCTATAATGGAGATTAAGGAAAATTTTGGGAGAAACAATCAGCTTTCAGCAAGGAATATTACTTATACGTGGAGACATGAATTTGGTTTGCAACAGTGAAGATGTGTCTGGGGGCCCTAGAAGGGAAAATATAACAAGGGTGGGTAGATTTTTTAATAAATTTATGAAAATGTTTGGCATGGGATATGCGAATTCAGTACTAGGAGTTCGGAGTGAATATACATATTGCTCACAGAGATACAAAAACTGGGCTAGGCTAGACTGATTTTATATCTCACAGGAACATGTGCATTTAATTGAAGGTCTTGAAATGCACCCAATAACTTTTTCAGATCCTGCACCAATAATAACGAACATAAAAACACAATGTAATGAAATAAAAGTTAGACACTGGCACTTTCCCACCTATCGGTTGAAAAGAGAGGAATTTAAGGAATGGGCAGTGGAATTAATTCAGGAGCTACTACAGAAGGTAGAATTACCTTCTGAAAACATAGATAACGAGTGGAATAAAATTAAAGTGATGTTTAAAACTACGCTGGAAATAAAAAGAAAGGAAGATATGGTTAAACAGTAACAAGAATTATTTAGAGGGAATGACAAATGTTAAAGTATTGCAAAATAGGGGGAATCTCTCAAAACAAGAAAAGGAGCAACTGCAGAATACTTAATAGAAAATAAGGGATTATCTCGATAATATGCACAAGTTTAGAAAGATTGCTGTTAAGCAACTGTTTTTTGATAATAATTCTAGAGCACAAAAACTTTTAGTCAACAACTCAGGCAACAGAAAATGGAAAGGGCAGTCACCAAGTTTAGGGAGCCTATAACAAGGAAGATAACAAGAGACTCTGTAGAAGTATTAGAAATATTGCGGACATTTTATGAAAATTTGTATAAAGCAGAGAAATATGGAAATCAAGAAAAGGTACAAATAGAAATATTTATGAAAGAATTAAATATGCCAAAGTTAGAGGCAGATGGGGCTCAATTACGAACAGTTAGTACAGAAACAGATTAGATAAAAATGGCTACGTATAACCAAGCTACAGAAACGTTACCAGGAATAGATTGTATTCCTGTGGAAGTCTGGAAGTTAAGAAGGGAAAATGGATAAAGATCTAGAAGGTTTTGTTTAACAGTATTTTAAGAGGAAGAGACGTACCAGCATCCTGGAAGAAGGTGATGGTAATGGTAATACCTAAAAAGGGTAAAGATCCATCGGATCCAGCTTCATACAGACCCATTTCAATACTAAACCATAAAAGTGTTTATGTCTATAATGGCTAAAACAATGGCAAAAGTGATACCAAAATTGATAGATATGGATCAGTGAACTGTTTGCAACTAAAGTATCATTTTGTATGTTTTCATTTATATAAATGTAATGTTGTCTTTGTCATATGTGAAAATTTAATAAAGATGTTTAGAAAAAAATAAAAGAAAAACAGCTGACCCTTTAACTCAAGGTGCTAAGAAAACTCTGCACCAAAGCTAAGTCCCACTACTGAGTGTGCAAAGTTATGTCGGTTTTAACCTTAGCGATACAAAACCAGTTTTAATTATAAAAGCATCTCAAATTCCAAACACCTGTAATTCTACCAGCCAAGTAATTACTTCACAATTTCCATTTAAAATCAATGAGAGATGTAATTTAGTACTGAGCACTGATGCTATTCATCGGCATGACTTCACCTGCATACCCCTAATACAGTAAAAAGTCCAGAATTTCCAGACACAAGATATACAAAACGATTAAGAGAGAAATTAGAGGAAAGAAAAATACTTCCGCAGGAAAAACTATCAGAAGCTTCAAATAGAAACGTGCATTCATTAATACAACCGATTTTTGAAAAACAGTATATAGATCAAGAAATTTTGATCGGTTTGGAAAAAGAAGCATCTGAAGACGCAAGAAAATATAAACAACAAAACCTAGAGAGATTTGAAAAATATAAAAAAGAAATATGGACATGGGAAAGAAAGAGATTTGATATGGTGCAATATTTATACAAAAGGAGAAAGCCAAGTTAACTAATATAGAAAAGGCAGTCTCAAAGATATTCGAAGAGAAATACAGGCAAAGGCATCCAGATATGGAACATTTCACAATAAAAAGATTAATAGCACAAAGATGTAATGTAGAAAAGACGATTAGTAATGCAGAAGTTAAAGAAATTGAAGTTGAAGTTATGGAGTGCCTGCGAAGGGAAGGATTTAATGTACAAGGTCTAAAACAGACATCACAGCATGATGGAGTGAATCCCCAGAATAAGGAAAAGCAAGATCATCAGGAGACAGGTGAAGAAGAAATATGGATGGGGAAAGGAAAAGATATTTAATATGGTGTAATATTTATACAAAAGAGAAAGCAAAACTAACCAATACAAAAAGAGCAGCACCAAAGATAGTTGAAGAAAAATATAGGGAAAGGAATCTGGATATGGAAAACTTTACAATACAAAAAAGACGACGACTAAGAGGAAAAGTAGAAAAAGAGATTAGTAACGGAGAAGTCAAAGAAATAGAAAATGAGGTTATGGAACAGCTGCAAAGAGAAGGATTCAGTGTAGTAAATCGAATGCAGAAAGCACCACAACAGGAAAGAGCAATGGATATCAAAATTAAAAGGAAACCAGTGGAACAGGAAGCAATTGGTCAGGTGCTATGTCAAGATATTTTGTAGCCTTCCACAGGAAACCAGTATAAATGCTCATTTGAAGCTAGGACAGCAAGGAAAGGAACAGGAAATTGTGAAAACTCTGATGCAGTCAATGTTGAGGAGTGATAGGCCAGTGAGTTTCCACCATATGACAGAACAGATGACACAGGATGAAATTGAAGAGCAATTGCCACAGGAAGATGCTATAGAACTTTCTATAAAATATCCACAGCAAATGGAAAACAAGGGATGTGCCCTAGTATGGAAGAAAATGAGTTAAGAGAAAATCTGCTTGATGTAAAAGACAAAGACAGATATTTCAAGATCAATGAGAGAAATAGACTGCAAAAGGTTAATAAAACCCCAAAAGTTAGAAGCTTGATAAAAAAAATGAACACAGTAAATTAGGACTGTCCATAGAGATCCATGCACTATAACAGAAGTAAACAGAATACATTACTGTGCTGCTAAATTAATAACTGATAAAGTTCTACCACAGGAACACAGGGTAGCAAGGGAAAAGAGGGGGCAAAAGCGAATATCATCATGGAAATATCGAACAGAGAAAACTATAAAGCAGTTAAGACAAGAAGTGTCATTGTTAGAAGATTATAGAAGAGGGAATAGATCAACAAAAATACTAAGACAGACAGATGTGATAAAAGCAATCCACAGTATTAGAACAAGCCATGATCTATTATGCACTATTGGAGATAAACTAAAAATTTCAAAACCGACAGAAAGACTTAGAAGATATGAAGATAAATATAAGGGAAAAGCACAAAATAAGCAATTTATTGATGACTCAAAAATGTTTTATACAGAATTGGGAAATAAGGTAAAAGGAATTTAAAGACCACCAAAAAAGAGGAAGTAGATACATTTTAGAGAAGTATCTATGAAGATCCTGTGGAACATAAAGATGCTAAATGGATAGAAGTAAAAGAAAGAATAAGAACTTTAAAGATACAAGACATGAAATGGGATGAAAACAGCCAGAGAGATTGAAACAAAATTGAGAAAAGACTAACTGGAAAACTTCAGGCCCAGATGCAGTACCTAACTTCTGGCTTAAAGTGTAAACTTCATTGCACGAGGATTTAGCCATAAGTAAGAACTATTTATATGCACACCCCGAACACACACTGCAATGGTTTTACAACAGGGAAAACAATGCTCTTATTTAGGAGTGAACCTGCAAGCTACCCTAAAAATTATAGGCCAATAACTTGTCATCCAACAATGTATAAACTATACATGGGAATTGACGCCGACAAAGTTTATAGTCATTTAGAAGAAAACTCAATTACGGCTGCAGAACAAAAGGGCAATAAAAAAGTCATAGGAACAAAGGATCATTTGTTGTTAAACAAAGTTATAGTGGAGAACTGTCAGAAGGGGAAGAATCTAAGTATGGCATGGATTGACTACAAAAAAGCATCTGATAGTATCCCACATTCATGGATAAAAGAGTGCTTAAAAATGTACAAGATACACCCTACACTTATTGACTACATTACAGTAACCACTTTGCAATTAAGCCATGATAAAGGACAGACTATTATCCCAAGGATAAAAATCCAAAGGGGGATATTCCAGGGTGACTCTCTGTCACAGTTGCTATTCTGCAATGCCATTAATCCATTAAGCTGTTTACTTAACAGCTTAGGCCATGGCTACAATTTGGCTTCTAGAAAACAACAAAGTCTAATGACTTCTCATCTTCTCTTTCGATGATGCAAAACTGTATAGCTCATCAGATAAGGAACTGAAAGCACAGCTGCAGGTCAAAAGCTTTTCAGATTTTGGAATGTTATTTGGTCTTCATAAATGTGCAAAAGCAAACTTTAAAAAAGGAAAACTTAGCTCAAGGAAAACATCAGTGACATAAAAGAACTTGAGCAAGAGGAGTGTATAAATACTTGGGAATTGATGAAGGATCAGCAATAAAACATGAACAAATGCGAATAAAGCTCAGTAAGGAATACTTTAGAAGACTTAAATTAATCCTGAAAACAGCACTGACAGCTAGGAACAAGATCCAAGCCATAAATCAATTTGCTCTTCCTGTCCTAACTTATAGTTTTGGAGTGACTGAATGGACCCAAAAAGGATTGGATATTAAAACAAGAAGGATGCTTCATGCTCACCAAATGATTTATAAATAAATCAATGTATACCAAGATTATATATTCCCCGTTCCGAAGGAGCGATGGGCCTCCTTGAAATTGATTACATGTATAGATCTGTAATCATGGGACTCCACACATCTACTGACCTCACAAGATCCAAATGTAGTGAAAGTTTTGAAACATGAGGAGAATAAATCTATGATGACATCTCTGCTTAATTTAGCAGAAGCATATAGACGTCGGAAATCAAACCAAGTAGATAAACAGGCAGGAACTCAATGTTTTAAAAAACAAAAGAAAGAAAGAAGGAGAGGTGAATTTACATCAAGAAATGAAAGGTTAATATTGGCAGCCCAAGATAGTGGGCTACGTACATGCTGGTTTACAAAGTCCATTGAACATGTGGGAGAAACAGACGTTCAGATTTTGTAAAACCGAATTGGATACAGTCACACACCTTGTTGCTGGGTGCGACGCACTAATGGCAGAGGGACTGTATACATGTGGCAAGACTTTTACACTGGAGATTGTACAAACATTATAGTATTGAAGTGGCTGAAAAATATTGGAAACATAAGCCACAAAGAATCATAAAAAATGATAAAGTTTATATTACATGGGATCACCCAATACCAACAATTCATAAGACAGATGCTAGAAAACCAGATATAGTGGTCCAAGAAAAGAAGACAAAAGTAGCATTGATCATTGAAATTGCCACACCCAGTGACTAAGGTGTCTTGCTTACAGATAGACACAAAGTCATAAAATACCTTGATCTGCAGGCAGAAACGAGAGCCATGTGGAGGAAAGATACCCAGACAGATCCAACAGTAGTAGGAGCAACGGGTCTTAAAAAGAACTTACAATCGTATTTAAATATGCTACCAATTCATGTAACACCATATGAATTGCAGGAGGAGTCATTACTGGGCACACTGCAGGTGCTGCGAAGAGCACTTTTGGCTAACATCAATGAGTGAACCAATACTCATTTCATGAACTTAAATCATACTTTGACTTAGGAATGGGGTCCATTCCTGTCATGGTATTAGAAACTCAAAAGACTTGGAGAAATTAAAAACACCAACAGGCCACGAGTAGGCAACTCATGCCCTGCTACTATGTACTTTAAGTACTTGACAGAGTGTAGCTTTTAGCAACTAATCTCAGTGCTTCCAAATGATTTCTTCTCATCTTACTAAAGAAACCCAAGACAGGCAAATGCTCCAATCTTCAGTTTTTTCTTGCAGGGACATGATATACCTGCAGAGAACAGTGACCACATATGCAAAACCACAAATTCAAACCAGAAAAGGCACCAAAAATGACACAGAGGAACAGCAAACAGGATCCCAATTTATTCATAAACTTTAGCGCCTAGATTTCAAGAAGTATAAGCACAAGTACTAAAATACTCCCCTTAAATACTAGCTACAATCAATTAATAAATCAATTAAAAGAAACAAATCAAATGCTCCCAAATAATTTTACAAGTTAGACCATATGGAACCAGAGTATTATATTTAAGAATAAAGATTCTTTAAACACCAATTTATCTTTTAACATAGTTTCATCACCTAACTTTACAAAAATGTTTTTCTAAAATAGTAGCTTGTAATAATTTATAGTCACTATTGTGACATTCTTTAAAATGGACAGCAATAGAACTTTCTACTTTACATTTTTTAATATCTCTAACATGTTCCTGCACTCAACACTTTGAACACACTTTGAACATTCTTTTACTTTCACCTATACAAACTAGACTACAAGGACAACGTAAATCATATGCAATCCCCTCAGTAACACTAAATCACAAACATTGCACTTCCACAGGGGAATGTTCCCCTGCCTTGTAGATTCTCCATTAAACCTTCATCACGGGCAATAAAATAAGATTTTATTAATTTGTCAGCTAAACTGGCTCCTCTTTTACAAGAAAAAATAGAATGATAATTCAATAATTTATTTAACTTTTCATCTCTTAACAAAAATTCAAATAACATTTAACCTGTTCTTGTATCTGTTCACTAAAAATATTTTAAGTCATAATCACATATAGGTTATCTTGCAAATGTGTATTCTTACTACCATGTGTATATCTCACATGATAAATAAATTATATTCATGCTCATGACTTGTAAATTTTATCCAAGGCATCAAAGATAGTAAAAACAAAACACCCCCTCTTAAAAAAACACTCAAGAGGTAGAAAAAATAGTTTTGGATAAATCATCAATATTATTAGAAATTCTTTGAAGTCGCAATAATTCCCCATAAGGTAAGGAATTAACTAGATGAAAACTGGAGCCATGCAAGAACTGCCCCATCCTGAAACTTTCTAAACACCGAGGTAAAGATCTCATCCCTATCAGTGTCCACAACATGTACATCCAAAAAATCTATTTATTTTCCAAATTGTAGGCCATCAAAGGACAGATTACATTAATTACGTTGTAAATCAACAACAAAATCCCGTACTACCTCTATGCCATCTTGACAAATAAAAAGATCATCAATGTACCTATAGTATTTTATCACATTTTTTTTTAAAAAAAATGTTGGTAAATATATTCCCTTTCAAACACAGCCATAAATAATTTAGCATAGGTGGGGGCAAAAGGTGCCCCCATGGCTGCACCTTGTAAATTATGAAAAATATGTTCATTAAGAGAGAAATGGTTGTTAGTCAAACTAAATTCTATTCACTCAATCATAGTTCGATAAAGGATAATCTTTCAGAACAGAACGCAGGGCTGTAATACCATCAGCATGCTTTTTGTTAAGTTTACAAACTAGTGACATCCAAGGTCACCCAATACATTTTAGAATTCCAATTGATCAAGGAAACTTTATTGAGAAAATCAAAAGTATCCTTAATATAAGAGTCTAGTTTCTGTACATAAAGCAGTAAAAAAAATCATGTAAAACTATGCCAATATTATGGAGACAATATTTAGTTGCGGACACTATGGGTCTACCAGGTGGATTCATCCTATTTTTATGTAACTTTGGTAGAGAGTAAAAAGTTGCCATGGTACATTTCTCTATATTCAATTTTTTATTCATATCATCCCTGGTTGTATATCCTAAATGTTGCCCCTTGGCTAGTAAGGATTCATATTGTTTTAATGCTTCATAATACCTTTCAATATTAACAGCCCTACAGATTCTTGTATCCTTTAAATGTGTATAACACATCCTTAAGTATTGTTTATATAGTGTAGAATCACAATTTTGTTCTCTTTATCCGCTGGTTTAATAATCAAGTGATTGTTATCTACATGCTCCTTTAATGCTGTCCTTTCAGACTGAGTCAACTTATAACAAATAGATGACTTATCATATCTAAATTTACTATAAATCTGTTCCACAGAAAAATAGCAGCCATTAAATTTTAACACTCTCATTACTAAAAGAAGGTATAAAACTACTTTTATATTTTATACTAGATATGAAAAACAATACCGCTATGTTTCCAAAGTATCCTTCAGCAAGAGCAATACAGCACGACAATCAGAAATGAAAACTTCAAGGATACACCACGAGAAGTTAGGATAAAACTCTGACTTTATTCCAAACGACACATAAATGAAGACAAAAATAAGGATGCATTGGTTCTATGCAGCTTTGCAGCATGATTGGGCTATTAACAAATTGATGAGCTAAGTATTAATTCAATTCAACTTAATTTAATTAGTTGAATTGGTGTTTGCTTTTCATTGGTTGTTATTCACTATATAAGAAGCGTTTCATTAATGTTTAAATAGATCTGATGAAGCGTGCACAGTGCACGCGAAAGCGCTTATCCTTATTTTTGTCTTCATTTATGTGTCGTTTGGAATAAAGTCAGAGTTTTATCCTAACTTCTCGTGGTGTATCCTTGAAGTTTTCATTTCTGATTGTCGTGCTGTATTGCTCTTGCTGAAGGATACTTTGGAAACATAGCGGTATTGTTTTTCATATTTTGTTTCTTGTTACTTGTACCGCTATTTTCACGCTATGGAGAAGGGAGATTTGGAATTGGACTATAATCCAACTAAAGAACTTGACATGCTCAATATTGATGCCTTTTTACCGCAGAAAAACAATCCGTTGCTGGCAATGAATTTTTCGGAGACGGTGAGCACAAGACCTATATCTAATGGGTCTGATGTTAATATTAATGAGTTTTATGATTCAACAAAAGAGCTAGAGAATAATTTGTATAAATTACAGAGACTCTCTTGGCAAAAAAACATCTACAAGCCTGCATTCATTTCAAAGTTATACCGAGGGGCATGCGCGTCCTGTGCATGCCCACGTATGGTCAACTTTATCCCGGTTTATTGAAAAAATGGCAGGACTTGAACTTGGAATTAGGCTTCAAATATATTAATTTATTATTGGAGCATTTTGAACCAATTGAGCATTATCTACAGAAAAGAACTGACACACTATATAAAAGCATAACAGAACGCTTTAAGTCCGAGATATGCATTAGGAAACTTAATAACATTTCTGCTCAGATTAATAGTTACAGTGAAAAACTGAAATATGTTAAGCAACGAAAATTAACTAGAGATGTTCAAGATTTTAAAATGGGCAACATTTTTGTTTGGCCCAGAAACAATGACAATGGCAATTCACGATTTAATCACAATACTCATTCCCAAGCTGAAGAACCGGAAGCCGGAAGAACCAGTATTTCGAATTTGGCGCCTTTGACAGGAGCTGTATTCAACACTACTGAATCGAGTGACGTAAGAGGACAACATGCTACAGAGTTGCTGGATGCTAGTACACCGCCCCCGAATCAGTTAGCGTTGCTCCATGTTGATGATCCAGAAAGGACAGGCACGATCAGACGAATTAACGTTTCTTTTAACAAGTCCTTAGATGCCCCTTTTCCGATCAGGACCGATAGTTTCCCCAGAGGGAGATCAACAAGCCGAGGCCCCAGGAAACGGAAATATTCACAGGACAGGTACGGGCAACAGAAAAAAGCGCTGAATTGACTGATTTGGTGTTTAATTACTCTAGTTATATTTTATCTGACTCTGACTTGTCATTACTGAACAGAGGGCTAAATTTCATTCCCTCACAACCAAGTATACCAGCAGAAACTTTCATTGATCTAAGACTGTTTGCTAGGAGGATTGCTATAAGAATGTTCTTTACTAATAAGAAATTTTCGCATGCTAACGATCAAAATGTAATGGTACATGAGTTTAAACGAAAAAGCACTTTTTCTCCCCAACTACCACCTATGGTAGAATGTTTTGTCAAATCTTGTGAAACTGACTTGTATAAGTTCTATTCATCTAAACATGTTGGCAACAAATTTTGTAATTTGGATAAAAGTGAATTTAATTCACTCAAAGAATTACGGAACAACAAGGACATTATAATCACTTCCGCTGACAAGGGAGGGGGTGTTGTACTGTTAAATAGAGCTGAATACATTAATACTATTGAAACTTCTCTTAATTCTACCACCACTTATAAAGAACTTGACACAAAGCAGGTTGTGAATATTATTAATAACATAAGAGATAATCTGTATGATTTACTTATGTGTCGTCAGATCAGCAGTGAAATGCATGAATTTTTACATATAGAAGAACCTCTCATACCTAAGTTAAAGGGTTTACCTAAAATACACAAGGATATTAGACCTATACCAATGCGACCCATAGTCTCTGGGAGATATTGGGCCACTTATAACCTGTCAACATTTTTAGAAAAAAATTTTGAGACCTATTGTTGATAGGGTTGACACTATTTTGAGAGATAGACAACACCTCTTAAAAGATATAGAAGTGTTCCAACAAGACAGAACAGGTCTAGATAAACCAATTTTGGTTTCTTTGGATGTTTGCAACTTGTTTACTTGCATACCCAATGAATATGGGTTGCAAGCCATTCGAGAAATAATGGTCAAAGGAAGTGGGTTCTCTGCAGATAGACAAATCCTGATTAGTCAACTGTTGGATATTGTGTTACACAACAATATATTTATATTCAATCACAAGTATTATTTGCAGACATGGGGTGTCGCTATGGGCACCCCATGCGCAAATTCCTATGCCAACTTAGTTCTATATTTCTGGGAAACTAACTTTTTATTCAACAATGCTTGGATGAGAAAGATATGTTTCTATAGAAGATTTGTTGATGATGTGGTGTTATTTTGGACAGGAACAATAGAGGAATTGCAGGAATTTGTCATCTACTTAGAATCAACTACAGAATTTCTTAAATTTACTTTAGAATATTCCAGATGAAGCATTAATTTCCTGGATGCGAGTTTATATTTTAACAAAGAAGGTGCTTTAACTTCCAAACTCTTCAGGAAGAGATGTTGGAAAAATAGCATCTTAGAACAGAGTAGCATGCATCCAAGGCATACTTTTACAGGGATAGTGAAAGGTCAATTTTCTAGATTAATTAAGATCTGTCAAGACCCTTTGATACTTGAGGAAGAAGCAGACAATATGGAACGTATTTTTTCAGACAGAGGTTATAATTTGAACTTAGTAAAGGGTATAAGAGAGAGTATTATACCTTCATCTAAAGGATTAAACATTAATAACCTGATTCCAGAAGATAAAACGTTGAAGAGACAAGATATTAGACATAGGAATCCTGAATATACAATAGAACATAATAGTTGGGGATATAACAATGAGAAGATTGCCTACTGCTTGAAGTACTCTAATGACAATGCTGAGATCAGAAAAATTATAACTAAGCATTGGAATATATTAACCATGACAGAAGATGTCAGAGCTTTAGTGGGCCACAAACCTGCGTTTATTTTTAGGACATGTGACAACCTGAAGGATATATTCTCGAAGGACCCAAGTAATAATATGGGTGATGGAAATGATCCAATATTGGGTACTTTTCCTTGCAGTAATTGCAACATGTGTAAGTTTATTACAACTACACAATGTTACAGACACACGGAAGGTTTCTTTGAGTTCAAACCAAGAGGGTATAATGATTGTAATAGTACCAACTTGATTTATATGGCAAATTGTACATCTTGCCAAGCCTTTTACATTGGGCTAACTAAAAAAAGATTAAAAGAACGTATTTACAATCATATTTATGATATCCGCAAGAACAATGAATTGAATGTCTTAGCCAGACACATCAACTCAAATCCCACACATAAATTTAAGTTTAGGGTCTTGCAAGTATTGAAAATGAATATTAGAATGGGGGACAATATTAATCATTTAGCGAGATTAGAACTAGATTGGATCCTCAGATCTGGGGCACATAGGGAACCTGGAATTAACAATTACATTTCTTTAAAACCTATTTTGGAACAAAGATAGTGTTCTCAGGTTGATTTTGGTATGTGTCAACCATAAGAAATTTGTTTAGTTTTAGTTTTTAATTATCAACTTTGCATGAGACATCAGAGTTGTCCATAACATTATAGCAGTATTATCAATAATGTATCAAGATGATTTATGAAATTCATATTATGGTCACCTATGATATCAAGCTTTAAGGGCATATTATTGCCAGATCAATCTATGGTGTTTCATATACTTCTATATGTTTCATTATGGAAATAATGAACACTGAAAATTTAGGCAGATAGGGAATATGCTAAAAATGAATATGTGTCAGCATCATTTCATATATTTTTCACACGGCAGCTTTATTTTTTATATGGCATTTGAAATATAAAAGATATTCCCAGTTTTTTTGAGCTGTGATCTAACTGTCTTATTTTCACGATAGGCAATATGTTACCAGTTGTCTGGGCATATATTGCTTTATGATTATAGATCTTGATTTTGATATTATCTGGGTATGCATATGTTTATATTTTTATACTTTCATATTTTACATATTTTTGGAATTGAACTGAGACACTATGAGCTTTGACGTTATGCTGTTATGCTTTGTTCTATTTGAATCAATGGGATATTCGCCACATACGTTTTGATCGTGTATTTGTGCTCTGAACATCAATTTTATTGTTGATAACCAATTATTGTATCTCAACATGAATTTTTGTGATAGAACTTGAGATATTTTAATGCTGCATGTTTGACCATATAGGTGCATTGTTGATTAGTGAGATCAGCGGTTTCTGAATATATAAAACCTGAGAATTAGGCTTAAAGGAACCATATATTTATATATATATATATATATATATATATATATATATATATATATATATATATATATATACACACATATTTTTAATATATTTTTTACACATTTTTCACATCATATTATTTATATACAATTTTTATATTTAGCAGATAGTTTTATTTATTAGTGATACAGTTATATGGATTATTTAAAATTGAGTTGTTGTTAAGATGATATATATTATATATTATATTTTATATTACACATTTTACACATTTGATATATGTATTTTTATATATTTTCGTTATTATTTATAGTGTTTATGTTATGCCCAAATACTTAGAAGTGAAACTACATAATTAAGATATAGTTTTTATGTTTTTCGCTATATGATAGTTAGATATCTGAAGAAGACATTGCAGGCAACATGCTGTCAATAATTATACTCTTCTCTTCTTATACTGCCATGGCATATTCACTTTGATACTTAAGGAAGAAGCAGACATTATGGAACATATTTTTTCAGAAAGAGGCTATAATTTGAATTTAGTAAAAGGAATAAGAGAGAGTATTATACCTTCATCTCCAGAAATAAACACTAACAACCCAATCCTAGAAGATAAAATAATGAAGAGACAAGACATTAGATACAAGATTCCTAAATATATAATGGAACACAACAGTTGAGGAAATAATAATGATAAGATTGCCTACTGCAAGAAGTACTGAAATGACAATGCTGATATTAGAAAAATAATAACTAAGCATTGGAATATATTAACCATGACAGAAGATCTCAGAGCTCTAGTGGGTCATAAACCTGTGTTTGTGTTTAGGACGTGATAATCTGAAGGATATATTCTCGAAGGACCCAAGTAACAATATGGGAGATAGTAATCATGCAGTATGCGGTACTTTTCCTTGCATGAATTGCAACATGTGCAAGTTTATTACAACTACACAATACTATAGACACCCAGAAGGTTGCTTTGAGTTTAAACCAAGAGGGTATACTGATTGCAATAGTACAAATTTGATCTATATGGCAAACTGTACATCTTGCCAAGCCTTTTATATTGGACTAACTAAAAGAAAATTAAAAGAACGTATTTACAATCATATTTATGATATCCGTAAGAACAATGAACTAAATGCCCTGGCCAGACACATTAACCTAAATCCAACCCATGATTTCAAGTTTAGGGTTTTGCAAGTATTGAAAATGAATATTAGAATGGGGGACAACATCAATCATTTAGCGAAACTAGAACTAGACTGGATCCTTAGGTCTGGGGCACATAGGGAACCAGGAATTAATAATTACATTTCCCTAAAACCTATTTTGGAACAGAAATAGTGTTTTTAGTTTGATTTTGGTAGGTGGTAACTATAGGAAATCTGTTTAGTCTCTAGCCTTTAATTCTTAACTTGTTATGAGACATTAAAGATGTTCACAGCATTGTAGCAGCATCAGTACTAATGCGTCATGATGACGTATGAAATTAATATTACGGTCATTTATAACATCATCTTTATGGGTCATAGACCATTTTTTAGATCCTTTCATAAAGATGAAATATTGTGATATGTTCATTAGTTGCAATGAGCCTAGTACCATTTATAGTATCATAAATTGACATTTTTGACACTATATATATAATTATAACTTGAGATGTCATGAGTACCTGTTACTCATTATTTCTATTTTTATTGACTCATTATACAAGCCCATAGTGTGACTATATATATATACAGGTCTTCTAGCAGCCAGCTGATTGTGATCGAATTATTTCATTATAGTTTAGTATTATATTACATTTTCAGCTAGATCGTTTCCCTGATGCATGATAGATTACTGTTAGAAAATTATTAACAAAAGGACAACCCAGATATGTTTTATCTGACTAGGTTTATTAAGTATATGTAATATATTTTGTTTTTGTTTTTGTTTTGATTTTCGTTTTGATTTGTATTTTTGATATTTTGACTGAATGTTACTGCTGGATTATTTCATGGTGTTTTATATACTTTTATACACTTAATTATGGAAATAAGGAACATTCAATGTTTAGGTAGATGGGGGCATGGAATATTCTAGATAGGATTAGGTGTCAGCTTTATTTACATTCTTTACACAGCAGTTTGTTTCCTTATATGGCATTTGAAATAAAAACGACACGTTCAGATTTTATTGAGCCACTGTTTATATGTCTTTGTTTCAAGATAGGCAACATGTTATTAGTTGATTGGGCATGTATTGCTTCATGAACATAGACTTTAATATTGATATTATTTGGATACGCATATTTTTATATATTTTTGTGATTGAATTGTGATATTTTAAGGTTTGACGTCATGCCGTTATGTTTTGCTTTATTTGAACCAATGGGGCTAGTCGCCAGAAACATTTTGACCGTGCATACATTGTGTTCTGAACATTAATTTTATTTCTGACAGCTAACTAATGTATCTTAATATAAATTTATGCGATTAACTTGAAATAGCCCAACGTTGCATGTTGGGCCATTATGGTTCATTATTGACAAGTGAGACCAGCGGTTTTTAAAATAAAATCTAAGAACTAAATTTAAAGAGATTGTACATTTATATTTTTACTCAATAGATAGCCTTTATTATTTATTAGTGGTTTAGAGACATGGATCATTTACAGTTGATTTGTCGTCAGGATTATTACATTTTATATATTTCACATTTTTATATAGATATATTTTTTATATATATTTTTTATATAATGTTTAAATATTTAGAAGCAAACCCACATAATTAAGACACAGCTTTCATGTTTTCGCTTCATGACAGCAAGATTTTAATAAAAAGAAGACTGTGCTAGCAGTATGCTGTGAGCACAAAAATTTCTTTGTACTGCCACGGCATACTCAGATTGATATTTTTCCATATATTGGTGCATTGTAAATTAGTTTAAAGTTTTATGTTAAGAAGCCAAGGTTGGTTTAGATAAGCGTGGCATGAAGTTAAAAATAATTATAAACATTTTATAGAAACACATAATAGATAGTTTTATTGGGACTTGGAATCTCAAGAGCTACGTCTTCTCTTAGAAGAACTTTACAACATTAATAGCTGATGGAGTTCATGAATTATAGATTCGGATTGTTCCCTTGCATATTGTTTTATCTATGGGAGCCAA